>NC_086336.1:61418639-61498321 GCF_032445375.1 Bacillus rossius redtenbacheri
CAGCACGATGTTCGCAATCGTTACTCACGTAGGGAGCTGCTGACCGTGCGGCGGCGATTAAAATCGGTTTTACGGCCGCTGTCGAGCGTCGCGCGTAATTCGCGACGGGATATGGAACTTGCTGCGTGGATTCCCGGGAAGACCGCTATTGTCCCCGAAAGGGACGCACCACAACGCCGAAATACCACAACGCTGAACGTACAATAACGCCGAAAACCATAACGCCGAATGCCAAATTGACTACAACGCCGACAGCTAGAAAACTGTTGTGTACCAAAACGCCGAATCACCACAACGCCGAATTACCACAACGCCGAAATACATTAACGCCGAAAAATGTCATTGCAGGACTGCCACAAAGGTTAGGTTAGGTTAGGTAAGGTAAGGTTAGGTTAGGTTAGGCTAGGTTAGGCTAGCCTAGGTTAGGTTAGGTTGTGGTATTTTGGCGTTAAGATACATTTAAGAAACACACAAAAATTCATTCAGTTGTTTTTAATTTTGCTCCTGTGGCCCTCCTTCCCCGCAGCAACATTTTTCGGCGTTACTGTATTTCGGCGTTGTGGTACACAGCAGTTTTCTAGCTGTCAGCGTTGCGGTCTATTTGGCATTCGGCGTTATGGTATTATTGTACGTTCGGCGTTGCGGTATTTCGGCGTTGTAGTATCGACCCGTCCCTGAACACCTTCGAGTAGCAATGAAGGAATATGAGAGGAGGGGGGGGGGGGCGGATCAGAGCAGCCGTAAATCTCTGCCTCCTCTCAAGTCACGGTCTCACACGCCAATTTTTTTTTTTTTTAGTTTTTTTGCCATTACTATTTTTAGAGGCTACTTCTTAAAATTGAATCTGTACTCGACAACCACCCTTGCATTTGTTGTTTGGCCACAAATAATTTTAATATACATCCGATCAGTGTAATATAATGGGCGTAAAAATGACCCGTAAGTCGTCGTAATTTTCATCACTTGAGAGCCTTTGTTTATTCACCCATGAAGTTACACTCAGTGAATATCTGTTGAAACTTTTTTTTTTTGCGGTAGAACAACAAATGCAAGAAAGTTATCAAGTTAAAATTTTAGAAAGAAGCCCTTAAAAACGAATTAATGTTGGAGAAAAAATTGTGAACGGAGTCCTTCAATACTCGCCAGCTGCAAATAAACGTATGATAGGAAATTCAGGCACGAAATTTAACGGAGAATTCTTTAAAATAATGCCGAGAGTAATAAATATGCACATTTTTTTTTCTTCAAATAAATTTCTGTACGCGAATTACACGTAAGTTTCCGCACCCGCCGATACTTAGTACCTATACGCTGCAGGAGCAGCTACGTCGACTATAGAATCATTCGCGTTTGTTGTAGAACTTCATCCAATGAAACATAATCTAGACGATCAGTGTAACATATTAAACTATTTCCCTTTTTTAAAAACAATATACCTATATTGTTAATCCCCAAATTCAAAGACGTCTACCAGCTTTGGAAAGAACTTTAGACGGGTCGTTACCACAACACCGAAATACCATAACGCCGAATGTCAAAACTGACCACAACGCCGACAGATAGAAAACTGCTGTGTACCACAACGCCGAAATAACAAATGAATGAATTTGTGCGTGTTTCTTAAATGTACCTTAACGCCGAAACACCACAATCAAACCTAACCTTACCTAACCTAACCTAGCGTAATATAACCTAACCTAACTTAACCTAGCCTATCCTAGTCTAACCTAACCTAGTCTAACCTAACTTAGTCTAACCTAACCTAGTCTAACCTTACCTAGTCTAACCTAACCTTTGTGGTAGTCCTGCAATGACATTTTCGGCGTTAGTGTATTTCGGCGTTGTGGTAATTCGGCGTTGTGGTACACAGCAGTTTTCTAGTTGTCGGCGTTGTGGTCAATTTTGCATTTCGGCGTTGTGGTATTTCGGCGTTGTGGTGCGTCCCCACTTTAGACCACAATTCGTATAGAGGTTTATGACTTATTTGGTCGTACTGAACCTGCAGACAATGTTTCACCGGAGAATCCACCCTCATACAGTTACTTTGCCAAAAAAAAAAAAAGGAAAAAAAAAATGTTTCGATACCATTTCATACAGTAAAAGGAATTTAATAACTAAAGCAAATGGGAATAAACCTTTTGATTGGAAAAGAAGTATAGTGTAGATTTAATTTAAAAAAAATAACATGCAACAAATAAGCCAGTAAAAATAAAGTCATAATTGATCGCATACTAAAAAAAAACAATCTGAAACATCTTGTAACCAGAAGTAGGAATAAACACTGGCCTAAGATGATGCCATATTCAAAAGTCAGACAATCTTGTAAGCTTCGTATGCAATGAACTGGGCAAAACTAAAACCCCTAGAGTTATTGCACTTATAAAAAAGACTCACCGCTGTAGCGGTAATACTCTACTAAATTAAACACAATCTACCAGAACGGGAAACTAAAACAGCAGCAGAAACTGAAAAAAAATCAACCAAATTAATTGTCCGCCAGTCAGGTCACGAGCTTAATTATTGCGGTGTGTGTGAGTGAGCTGTTAATTAAACCCTGGGTGGCCAAGTGCTACGGGAAGAAAATGGTCCGTATTTCTGGCAAGTATAAATTCCAGTAGATAAAAAAAAACACATTATTTAGAATTTCTGCTACGCCATGCTTCTTATTTAATAAACACGTTTAATTTTGTCGTTATAAACCTAATATTATGTTTTCATATTTATAATTTACTAGCTGAAGTTCCCGGCGTTGCCCGGGTTAAACACTTTCGTCGTATAAGGAATACCACCACCGAGTTTCAAAACTGTACGACATACGCTTGAAAACGGGAAATATTAATTTTGAAGTCCCACTGATTTCACAATTTCGTTGCATCACGACTACGCATCAGCAAAACCGGTACGCCAATATTCAATTTCAGTTTGTGGGATGGCAGGTAATTCCTAGACAAGACGTGAAGGACACAACAAAAGATAGCGCGTTACAAATTCAAGACAACGCCATCCATAGACGAAGTTTTAAAATAAACTGTTATGAGCGCCTTTAGTTCGATAGCAGCCGCGAGCTTCAACTAAGCGAATAGGTTTCGCCAAGGAAAAGGATAGAAACTATATAAACGCGTGGCAGACATAGAGAAATGACATAAACACATTTTTTGTACGTTTTTGACCTTCCTCCCTTTATTTTATATTACAAAACTGGATTTACCCTCTTTTCACTCCCTTAGAGATTGAATTTTATTATTATTTGTAGTCTATGTCACTCTCCAGCCCATAAACGATCTATAGGTATGAAAATAACCATGTCAATCCGTTGGTCCGTTGCTGCGTGAAAGAAGGACAAACATACAAACACACTTTTGTATTTATAATAAAATGTGCTTATAACTTATAACATGTTGAGGGTTAATTAAAGCGAGTCTGACGAAACGTGTCACAGCGGTTAACTCTCTGTTTATTTACACATATTTCGGGGCTAGTTTCACTATCATAAAGGTTCATTTGGCACACCAAAACATTTGGCATGTACCCTAATGACTAGGGACTGGAAAAATTCGCGGTTTGAATGACCTCTAGGATGGACTCCACGATCCTCTATGTACGCGGGAATATTACACCAGCTCATTGGCTACTGACTCGTGACACCTGCTAACTGGGATGCTTATGATTCGATACTTCTTACGTTGAGGGTCATTCATTGGCTCACAGTCCTTCAGGCAAACTGTGTTCCAATCACTGAAGCGGCAATATGTGACACGCACTTGGATTCTAGCCTATCCCGAAATGAACCCGCGAATCTTTCCTGTCTCTACTAATGACTATATGCGGGATTATTTTGCTACATGTGGGTCTGCCATCTTTGTGTCACATTTCCGATTATCTTATTCCGTTCCATTTTCACGAAAATACTCCTAAATGCCGTAGGTATATTGAGAGCTAAGTTTTTTACACATTAAAAACATTCTTATGCTAGCTTAAAATAAAATATGCTGGATAGGTTTAAATTTCAAAATACTTTAAACTAAAATAATGTAATGGATAAAACTTCGCTGAGCCTACTTTTCTAAACACTGGTTTTTTTTTACCAATGAGTTTCTGTATCCCATGAGGGGTCGTCCATTAATCACGTGATGTTTTTTTTAGCAAATTTTTAACCCCCCTCCCCCCTAGTGATTTGTGGTGAGGTTTGAGACTAACCCCCCCCCCCCAGTAAATCACGTGTATTTTTTTGGTACAAAATATTTTTTAAAAATTTTAGAATATTATCTTTAAATATAGGTATAATCTAATTTAATTCTGGAAAATTAAGCACAGTGATAAAAATGTCCAGACACACATTAAGGTTGCAGGTTTATTCTCACTGGCATAAAAATAATAAAGGAAAGGCTTATATGTGATTTACGCATGTATTCGGCGCCAAAATCACAGTCTTACTGGCGACTGGCAAGCCGAGCCGTGTGGTTCATGTTGCGGCGGGCGGGGATATTGTTGCCTGGCTACGGCGAGTCAAGGTCCCGCGTCGCTTTTCTGTTTAGTAGAAATGGCGCGAAAAAAAAAATACACGTGATATCTCTCTACACCCCCCCTCCCCCCTTGTGATTTTTCCCGACCACCCCCCTCCCCCCCCCCCCCCCCCTTTTTAGAGCCACACGTGATTAATGGACGATCCCTGAATAAAGAATTGTTCATTAGTTTAACGTTTCGCGGACAATGTGCCATGGTAAATATTTCATATACGTTTATTTCCGTTCGTTAATTAGTTATTAGCTTTTTATAGAGAAAGTTTAAAGAAATTCTGAAACTAATAACATTGACTGATATGGGAAAAAATCTAATCAAATACTATTGGGAAAAATAGTACAACCATTTCCTCATGTGTTGATTTTTTTTTTTTGTTATTGTAGAGTCAAATTGTTTATTGTTTGACTCGGAATTTATGAAACAATAGAGGGGTACGTTATTACAGGTGGAAGTATGAATCTATTAGATTTTCATTTTCGCTGCATTGTTATTTTTTTTTAATAGTTTACGCCAAGAGTTTGTTATTAAACGTCATCATCCACTTCTTTACGAATTCAATCTCCAAGCGGACGTTATGAAGTCATCCGCGGAATAGGGAAGTAAAAATAATAATAATAATAATTCTTCGGTCACGAACCACGAACGAAGCGTACTCGGTCGGCGTCGGAGAGCGTGACTCGCAGTCGTAAGGCAAATCAGCAGCCTAAGCCCCTATATCCCCACCCCCCTCTTTCCTATTCCCCAGGCGTCCAATCGGAGTGCAGCCCACTGCAGAAGTGCATGCGACAAGGACCGTGTGAAGGCGAGGCTTGAAAGCGGTGACTGTACAAGGGGTGGTGGTGTTGGGGAGGGGGGGGGGAGGGAGTTCTAGCGTTCCGGCTAATTGTTAGCCATTAACATGATGACCTGATAGCGATGGTAATGAGGGGGAAGTCCCGCATACGTCAGCACGCCGGACCGACAAATCCCCCCGCCCCCATCCCCCCCCCCCACACCAACCTCATGGTTCCCTTCGCTGCAATAGCACAAACATTACCACCCTTCCTCTCCCTGGCAAACCGCCTTCAAGTAAGTACCCTTACAACCCCCTACCCTCCCTTCTCTTTTAAGGCCATTCAAACAATTGCAATGCCCTGATTTGTCGCCCGTCGGTCACCGATCGCTGATTGGCCCACGTGACACTCTGACGCCGTGGGTGGTTTTTTGGGCGACGGTCGGGATCTCCTTTTGGTGCGACCACGTTGGCCAACTTGAACATCTCTGTATCCTTTGGTGGCACAGAAGAAGAACTCTCGTGATATGTGTTTTAAAAAAAGGGTAAACAGAAAAATAATGAACGGTGCGGAAAAGAAAAGGAAGCCAAAGAATAACAGGACGAGGTATATTGATAAGTGCTGTCCGTTCTCGAGCGACGCTTTTCAAAGGCTGAACACACGATATTTTTTTTTGCAAGTTTGATTATAATTCATTTATTAGCATTTATCAAACTTACAGAATAACTAAATATTATTGAACTCTTAAAACATTCACAAGTTAAATTAAAATTCAAAACTAAGCTGCATACTCATTTACAATGCATGTAAACAAAAACATCTAATATATATAATTGACGTTCTATATTTACTGCTCTCTAGTGACTAATTTAGAAGTGATTGGATTCGGACATCGGACGTCGCAATTTCAGACAGGGCAGTTTCCCGTGCGACAATTTGACGTCATTCACACGTTCGGATAAGCACACGGATCGCCCACAGGTCCGGACTGTTGCAGAAGGCCTTAAAAAAAGGTTAACTTCGTACACCTCCGAGGCCGGCCTACAAACCACACACCCCTTTCTCACCACCCTTGGCTTCATGGATGGTCTGGTTGCATATGCACAGACTGCGTGCAGTGCAGGTTTTTTTTTTCATTTTTTTTTTTCACTTACAGGAAACTAGCACCGGCGTGCGACCACACGCCAGTATCACACGCGTGACCGAGGGGTCGTGGACTACCGGGCGTAACTTCAGGAGGGGACCTGGAACCCCTTGCAATCTGAACTTTGGCTATCGCTCTATCTGAACTTTGGCTATCGCTCTATCACCCTTGTATAGTTGCGGTCGTAGTTTTTTATCTTCAATGAGACAGGGCGAAATGAAGTCAGGTTCGATAAGAAGTCGTGGTTCGCAAATAAACGTTATTACATCACAGGGTAAATCATTCAACTCGTAGTTCGACAGAGAATTTCCATGTAAAAAAAAAACAGGTGCGTGATTTTTTTTTGACGTGATAACGTCTTATAAAATCGATGAACGCCGGGATGCACGCACGAAAAAATTGTCACGTTCCGCCTGAGCCGAGCGTGCAAGAACCGGCCAACCACCGTGCGAGAAAATCTTCTATAATATCAAACAGGTTAAGGCAGGCTTTTTAACTAATTGTTCGTGATTATATTTAAACAAATTATTTAAACTAAATTTGCAAAAACTGTAAAAAATAATTGAAAATTAAAAAAAGTAGGCAATTTTTCATCAATGTTTTCTAATGACGTTATCACGTAAAATTATCGTCCGTAAACCGACTTTACAGACAAGCCCCCCTTTTTTTACGGCCGGTAATTGCTTGGACTGAGCCTCTACCGTAACTGCGTTTCGAGGGAAATGGGGAATGAATAATGTGATAAATTAATGAATATGAGTGGTGATTGGGAAGGGAAATGGCTATCAACTACTATCAGGGATCGTTCCCTCAGAAGTTATTTTTATACTTACATCCTTACAAGATCTAAGTGGTTATTAAGTATTTTGGGGGATTTGTAACTTCAACAACCGTCCTTGTCATGGTACATGGCTTTTGAGTCTTTCTGAATGTTTCTCGGCCACACACTGCTCCTAGAGTCGTTTTACAGTTACAAAATAATTACACTATCCCCCCCATCCCCCCCCGCCACAAATAAAGACCATACTTAGAGCCAGATGTAACTAACTTGTTGATGTGTAAACATCCCTAGCTCTCGGTATACGCATTTGGAAGGAGCGGTTGTCGTGAATGGGACGGAAGTCGAATGAAAGGAAGTGTGTAACCACGGTGCCGAAGTTGTTGAGATGGCGGAACCACGTGTACCAACACAAACCCGCATTACAGTCACTTTCATAAACACGAGAGAGGGCGTTACAAGCGTTTTTGGTGTCCCTAAATGAAAATGTTTGGTTGGTGGAAGTACCCTGAAATACATTTGGAAAACTAAAATAATCACGGAAAAGAGTAATTACAAGTTTCAGAATACGTAAAATAATGGCATTACAATGATTATAATAAATATTCTCCTTGCAAAATCTCAATAGACTCTGTAGCACAGCATTAGAGCATGCGCTCGTAAAACTCAAGAGCAAATCTATGACGCGGTTCAATCTCGTCACTGAAAATTTAAAACTTTTTAAAATAAAGTAATAATATAATATTATGTCATAATATTGTTACGTTGTGTTAATAAGGGTAATGTTTGATTTTTAGGAATTATTTGCAGACTGATTTCAGTCGTTTAAGAAAAAACAAAATATACAAACATATATTTAGTGTCATATGTTTTTTTTTCAATTTTCATGTTAATTTATTATTAATTCCATAGATTATAAAGTCTAAAGTGTGCGGAAACATTGTATTATGAATTGTTTAGTTAATTTTAACAAGATAGGCAGTATTTTAATAAAATTTCTTGTCGAAGATCAGGGTCAAAGCCGGGTTTTAGGATTTTTATTTTTTTTCAATTCTTTTTCGCTTTCATCGGAGCAATCTCTAAAAGTTGCATATTTCCATCTGTTTCGTGCCGATATCTGCGCGTGATGATTGAAATGAACGTTTACTATTCCGATAGCGAATTCTAGTGGCGGGTGCAGAAATTTAGGTATTTGAAATGCGGATAGTTTATTTATCGGTATATTTATCACGGCCGGGATTGTTCTAATTAATTCTACGTTAAATTCCGTGTGCGACATTGGTATTATAAGTGTATTTGCAACATGAGAAAACATAAAGTCGCTCATTACCGAGGTTAGATGTTTACACATCACTGGCGAGTGCTGAAAGACTCACTCACATTTTTTTTTCTTCTGAATTTATAGCGGATTTTTGGTCTGAAAGATTCACGTGACTACTATGACAGTATGCAGCACGCATCAGTGGCTGTCTTCACAGATAATCTGGTACCACGGTGCGATGTAAGCGTAACATTCAATGAAAATTTTGCAGAAATATTTTGAAAGTTTCTTCTTCATTTAACGTACAAATTATTTAAAAAATTTAAATAGCCAAACGGAGCTTTCCGAACATGCTTCGTGTGAAGGCATGTTTTCAGCTGCGACTACTTGAAGTGTTTCCACTAGATAAGAAATAGTTTTGCAAATGGTTCATTGTTAATGCTGTATTTGAAATACATTGTTTGTAGCTACGGAACAGTATTTAAAATATGCAAAAGACTACTGTTAAATAAACTAAACAGCTAAATTACTATTTTTATTAAATTTGTGTGATTTAAATTTTTAATCAGTTTTTAAATTATAATTAGATACGGTCATGAATTAGGCATTTAGTCAAATAGATAGTGCACGTTCTATTTTTAGTCCAAAAGTTGCTAGTTTTCAGATTATGATAGAATTCAAAAGCTCGTTTTTAACAATGAAAATCCCATTATCATGTTCTGCTTGGGACAGGAAACAAACGAGGTAAGTATTTAAAGTGCACATGTATTTGGTATATATTAGAAAACGCAAAATTACCTCCGATACATAAAATAAATACGTTTTAATAAAAAAACAAAAAAGCACACACACATTGCGAAAGTAGATCAAAAAGATTTAACCATTTTAAGAAGACGTTTGGTTTGCATGCAATTTTTATGCATGTGTAAACTTTCAGAATAATAAGATTTAGCACACGTTACTTACATTGTTGAACAAAATGGTAGAAGCCATTTGTAACCCATATCGATGTATGTACTAAGTTTGAAAAACTGATCGAAGTTTATTCCCTACCATCGTTCAGCAATAAATCTACAGGATGGATGCCACTACTTACACTTGAGCAAGCCTTCGTAGCGTGCAGCAAAGAAAATTCCGTTATCGGTCATCTTAAACCATTAATCATAAAAGTTTTTTTTTCTCTCCCCTGACGCGCCACTGCAGACGTTAACATAGTTTTTTTTTCGTGGAGAGGTAGGGGGGGGGGGGGGTTGAGGGCACGTGATCCATGGCGCAACTGCACGATCCTGACAGATCTTCACGTGATGTTCGATGCAGGTGCCGTGCAAGGCCTCCTTTCGCCACCGTCTTGACGATGCGTCCAGACATGCAACGACGTATCGTACGTAAAGGTGGGTATACATATGTCGCATTGTGTCCGTTGCGTGTCATCGTTACGTATAACCACGTGAAAGGACACGGTGCAATGATGTTGGAATTCCCACAGTGTAATTTTACTCGTTACAGCGTATCCTTATATATAAAAAAAAATTACGGCTCAAAGGTACACCAGAAGGACAGTTCATCAGTAGCCATGAGCGCAGATTAACTTGCAGCGGCCGCCTACATATTTTTTTTACACGCTTTATATTGGCTTCACCTGTATGTTTGTAACGGACTCGACCTTTGGGTGCGATTTTGACACACTTTAAACGGCCAGATTTCATTCAAACTTTGTAGATTTATCGAGGACCGATGACAATACACTCATTTGATAAGATTATTTACACCTCACGCTTAAAAGAAGAAAGAAGAGAAAGTCACCTCGTCGGCGGATGTCAAAATAATTCACAAGCAGGAAGCTGTTACGGTGGCTCGAGTTTGTTGGCTGATTTTAAGTTACAGGCAGTTAGTGGACTGCACAAGAACTTTACTATAGAATGCACCCGACGGAACTCGATTTTTTTTTTCTGTGTTCAATTGGATCTAAAAATTAGGGGGGGAAAAAAGATACGACACCCGTCCACCACTGGATCTTTCCGTCGAGACTTTGACTTCCTTTGATGTGACGGCGAAAGACCGACAAACGAGGGATAGAGGCCGTGGCGTATCTTTCTGTTTAGACACGCAACTCTGCAAAGAGTCCTCCCCCCACCACGTATGCACAGTTTGGCTACGCAACGGGGCTACGTTACAGTCGTTTTCGACGTATGGATGCCCACCTTTAGGGGCCCCGCCTACACGGGCAGACACACGGAGCGCAGAGCTTCATCAGGAAAAACCACGCGACTTGAAAAGTGTTCAAGATATCCGAGTAGGGGTTCGTTTAAGAAAAAAACATTAAAGATTTCGCTGAGGGCCGAAAAGTAGTTTCGATTCCCGCTTAATTTTTAAACTGTATTTTATTATAATGGTATGAACTGTAAGGGGTAGTGATGTTAGTCAAAGGTGACAAATAGTAACTGAAAATGTTTTAGATGAGCGCATGAGCGAATACTGCTTTGTTTTTTTTTTTCTCGCTTGCAGCGCGAAAGAATGGCTCATTCCCCAATTAATAAAGGGTGCACCTGTAAACTATATTTGGCAACAGGACTGAGCCCCTTCCCACTGGAATCTCTTTGCACGAGAGTGGTTGAACGTCCAAGTCCCTGACCGTTGGATTGGTCGTAACGGTCGAGACGACAGAGCTCTTTATCGCTGGTCTCCATGTTCACCTGATATAAAGCCTGATATAAAGTCCTATGGGACTTAAAAAAAGATCGTGTCTACATTCTGCCGCTACCTAATGATTTGCCAGAGTTGGGACACAGAATTGAAGGGGCTAATTCTTCCATTACTCCGGATGTGTTAACCAAAGTGTGGGAAGAATTGGACTTTAGGTTGTATGTGTGCCTTATAACTACGTACAAGTGCACAAACTGAACATTTGTAAAAAAAAATTGGTTGTCTGTAAAGTCGGTTTACGGACGATAGTTTAACGTGACAACGTCATAACAAAACATTGATGAAATGATTGCATACTTTTATGAATAAAATTGAATCATTTTTATTTAATTATCACTATTTTGTATGGATACAAAGAAGGAATGAAATTAAATCTACAATTTAATTGATAAATTTACTTTTATTTGCACTCATTAATTAAAATATGTTTATTACTTTAACGAAGAGGTTATTTTAGCTATAACTTTTATACATGTTTGCTATTTAACTTCTTCCAATCTGTGTTATTCTGTTAAGTATAGGACGATGATAGGAAAAGTAGGAAACGAATGGGAGTGTTTCAAGTTTAATGTGCCTCGAAAAAGTCAAATCGATGGTTGTTCCAATTGAGTGGAAGCCTACAATGAGCGTAACGGGACACCGCGTAACGGGACAATGTGCATAACGGGACACTTTTTCGTGCGCGCAGCCGGCGTTCATCAATTTATTAGAAGTTGTCACGTCAAAAAAAATATATTATTTTATCTTCAATTTGATGTATGACTTGTTGTAGTCTAAATGAAACTGTTATTATACACCATTGGAGTTGTAACATTCTTTTATGGACATCCTGTATTTGGACGCCGCGCCTTCACTGCGACACTGTGACGTGGTAACGCGGGAGCGTGACATCGGAGCGTGACATCGCTTTGTCGGTCTTCCAGCGTCACATCAAAGGCGTGTTGCGCTGACGTGTCGCGCGTCCTGCAGACACGTCTGGACGTGAGATTGCGTGTTTCTGCCCCCCCACCCCAACCCACAATTCCAGACGGCAGCTGTGCTGCGAGCTTGGTAACAAACCAGCTGCGCCCCGACTCATTTCACAAATCACCCTGCATAACTCTCACAAAAGAAGTCGTTTTAGTTTGCGCACCAACATACCCTACCAGCAGCATATAAAATGGACGCGTGATACTGGCTTCTGGCTGCGGTGTGAGGTGTGGGTCAATGGGCGACCAATGACCTCTGACTTCACGGCGGCCATCTTGGATGACCTTGACCTTCGAAATTCCTCGAAATTCCTAAAATTTATCTATTTCCAGGGAAACGTTCCCGTTTTTAGGGAAAAAAATCTTGTTTTATTTCTTAAAAATTAAAAAATTCGAAATTCTGAATGTTTCAAAAGACTTTTGCCTTTGCAAGAACCATATATCCTAAAAGTGGCTTAAGACTCCTAAAAGATAGCCGCCCTAAGTCGCAGAGGTCACGACCTTGACCTTGACCGTATACAATAAATATTTAATTTTTGACCAAAAATTTCCGAAAGTATAAAAAAAATACTTACTTCAGATGTTCAGTTACCCAATCCATCTCGGACCTCGGTTCCATTCCCAGGGAGAGTAAACATGGCATTTATGTAGAAAAAATTTAAAACATTTTTAATTACAATTTAAATAAAATTTAAAAAAATGCTTACGTCTTAACCATTATCTTAGATCATAGAAAATGTTTTATATAAAAATATAATTATTTTTTTGAATTATAAAACTTTCTCTTTTTTCTAGCGTAAGAATGACGCATTTTCAAAATGGCGGGCGTAACGTAAAGTTTAACGTATCTAGAATCCAAGATGGTGGGTGTGACATAAAAGATTTAAAAAAAATTATTTAAATGGTTTTTAAGAACATTTTAATGTTTTATACATAAATTAACGCTGAATCGCGTCCACAAACGAGAATGTGATCTGATTTCCTTTTTTCTCATTGTGGCATTTAGTAAAACACGATTTCAGATACAGCAGTATGAAACATACTCCTTTTTTTATGATATTGGAGTCTCAAAAATAATGTTCGCGATGTACACAAACTATTCTGAAAGTTTAGCACTCTTTTATATGTGTGTGTGTTTTTTTTTTGCAAGGAAAGAATTTAAGGTGAAAGTTTCATTCTTTCCAAGAAAGTACTTGAAATATATATAATTTTACGAAATCAAAAACTAAAGGTTACAGTTACATAAAGAATCTTTTAACATAAATTTTGGTAGGTACTGGTAGAGCTTAAGTGATACATACACACAAATGTGATATATCCTCACATTAGGAATAGGACCCACAAAAATCACGTTATTTTCAAGCGCTAAGCTAAAATATATATATTAAAAAAAACAATGTAAGCTATTCTTTCAGTATTCGCCAGTGATAAGTAACATCTAACCTCGGTAACGAGCCAATTTATTTGTTCTCATGTGGCGAATACACTTATAATACAAAACTCTTGACAAGTAAAATTCGTAAAATAGTGCCGAGCGTAATAAAGATACGCAAATTGTGTTTTTTAACAACATTTATGCGCACGAATCACACCCCTCCAATAGAATTCGCTGTCGAAGCAGCTACATAGACTATAGAATCAATCCATTTGGAGAACCAAATTTTAAATATATAATGAAACAGCTCCAATAAAAGAAAAAAAAATTGAAAAAATACTAAACCCAGGATTCGGACCTCATTTGCGATAAGTAGTTTTATTTTTTTCTTTCAAAACACTGCCCATCTTGTTAAAATTAATTAAACCGTTAATACTATAAGTTTCCCTTTGTCTTTGTGAACTTTGGTTCGTGCCATCCGCCGCAGATGGCAGCACCGTGGTTATTGCACATTTATATTCCTTGCATTCCGTTCCATTCACGAAATTACTTCTACCAAATCTCGTTTACCGAGGGCTAAGATGTTACACATCAATAAGAAATGTGCATAATGGAGTCAACGTCATGTGTTCATTCGCCGTTGTCACATTAATTTCACTTTCTCTCTCCGGGCAATGTTCGCGTTTCGGTTAGATGGATTTTTCAAGGTGATTGTCTTTGACTTCTAGTTCTTCGAGGTGTGTATCAACACGCGATGCAATTACGAGGGCGATCCACTGTCAGAAATAATAACACGAGAGTTTGGGGAACTGCTGGTAAATGCGAAGGACCCCGGCAGCCAGTTTCGAAACTTAAGGACTCGAACGAAGTTGTGAAGAAATGAAGGGCTCCTGTCCAGCGCCGATGGTGGGACGCGTAAGGAAGTACAAAAGGGCCAAACAAGGTCTTCGAAGACGTGGGCTGCCCTCAGGCCCTCGAAAGGGGTCTGTTGCATGTGGCGGTCATTAATCAATCTCCCGCCCGCCGACAAGGTGGAAAGGGGGGTGGGGGGTTGGGGTTTATGCAGCGCGCTGATAAACCTGACAAGATAATGATTGGAAGAGTTCTCCCGCCTCGCGTAGCCGTGGCCGTTCCGTAATTCAATGTGCGCACTTTTCAAGCTTCGGCGGGAGCGCGGAAGGGCTGAAAATTCACACGTATATTCCCGCGTCGAATTTACACCCCGCCCCCCTCCTCCAATCCAATCCAGCACTTCTTTCTTCCTCTCGCTTTCGTTCGTCAGGGCCTTTCTTCTTGTTTGCCTCTCGTTCGAAAAGCTCGCACCCGGGTGAGAGAGAGAGAGAGAGAGAGAGAGGGGGGAAAAAGGGGGGGGGGGAGGAGGGTAAAAGGGGAAGCAGTCGTGATTGATGAGGTTTCCGAAATCACGTGGTGAGATCAGGGAAAAAAAGAGAAGGAGCGAAAAAAATGAGGTGCTGAGGAGGGGGTGGGGCGCGGTAGGACAGCATTTCGAGAACAAAGGATGATAAAAACCCAATAACAGGAACTTCCCAGCTGAGTTGATCCTTTCATGAGATCTTCGGACTCAGCGGCGGCGATCCGCGGGTCCGACCGCGGCCTGGTTGATGTCAGGGCGATCTGGGAAACAGGCCTTTTTTTTTTTTTTTTTTTTTTTTCCATTTACACAGTTCCGCGGCGCGCTGCGACGGCGTGAAAACGTCTGAAAAGCCTGTGTTAAAGCCAATGCACCTTTAGATATAATAAAAACCGAGCAATCTTAAAAAAATTATTAAAATTAAAAAAAAAACATATCTTATAGACATTAAGTACCTAAACGAGCTTTCCTAAAAACCGTGTAGATATTAGTGAACACGTTCTTTATGCTAAATTATTTTAGCTAATTACGTACTTGATTTTATATACAAGCGATGATTGAATAAAACTGAAATGTTTAACATTTAAAATGTTTGCATTAAGAAGCATAAACTTTTTTTTTCTTCATGAAATAGTGTGAATTTATCAACATGTTGATGATAGTAAAAAAAACTGTTTAAAGGGTACATCAAAAAAAATATCAATTTTAGAAATTTTGTAAAAAAAAAAAATTAGTTTCTAAGTTTGATAAAACAGAAACCTTTTATTTCCTTGGTAGTTTACGAAGAATGTTGGTGGATTTTACTAGCCAAGATAAAATGCCCCAATTAAAATATAAATTCGTTGAAGTTTGGTTTGGTATCCTTAAGACACTTTGCAACTACATCAATGCAAAAAATAACCCGTGTTAATTTAAAAATAGTTTTTAGGCGTCATCTATTTCAGTTTAGGTAATAATATTTTAAAATCATACAAGGGCCTGTTTGTTTTCCACTAAAAAAAATTACGCAAATCCAAATGGAAAATACAGCTAACATGTTGTCAGCTGCTAGATGCTTTTCTTAGTTAATATACCTGATTCAAATAATACTTTAATCTCTGTTAAATTGACTTAGTAGAAAAAACTTTCGAAGATAAAAAAAAAACCTTTACGATTTTTTGGAATATTAAGTGCTATTTACAAACTGCTGTAAGATTTTTGAGCTAATGACAAAAAAATGTTTTGCGTACAAAAATACTGTAAAAAGAGTGTTCAACTTCCAAAACTTAAAGTTTTCAAGTGTATTATTTTATCTGTTTGGAAGTTTTGGTGAATAAAAAATGATTACAGAGGTGCCAAAATTTTGTGTTTGTGTCCGTTTTCTTATTCCAGAACGTAAGTAAGTACGTAAATGTAAAATGTGTAAAATTAAACTGCTAATGCTAGTGTAACACTACTCTACCGAAACCATTGTTGCTTTGGGTTTTAAATTATTTTTACATTAGAACCAAAAATAATGATGCAAAAAAGAACTTTTATCTAGGCTTAAAATTTAAGACAGTGTGTATGTTCACAAATGTACTATCTAAATGTGTTAATTATACATGATTATTTCAAAGACGATGTTAACCTGCAGAAATTTGTAATATATATTATTCCATAACATATTTATTAACACACATAATTGCTCATAGATATTTATTCATTTTTATTGAATGTTAAAAAATCTACAATATTTTTAATACACCATGGATTTTACTTTTTTTTAACAGTTTGTATATATTTATTTTACAGGAAAATACTTTTAACCCTGATTAATAAAATAGCATTGGTACAGCGATGGACACCAAAATTAATGCAAAAACAGCCAGATGCTCTTTACTCCTTCAGGTTAAATGATTGCCAGACTCTTAGCACACTCTTAGTGATTTATGAATACTCGTAATAATTAGTACTTGGCATCTTTCTTTTTTTTATATATAGAAAGTGCCTTGTGGCATTCAAAACATGACAAATGAAAATCACGATGATCTGTCAACAGAGAATTTACTTTATATATTCAGTAAAACTGCTCAATTTTTAAGTTATTCATTTTACGTTTCGATTACGTCTAAAAAAGAAATAAATAACTTACGTTCACACCTCACTAGCGTATACTTTCAAACTTTTGTACAGTGATATTTATTTAATTATATTGCAGATTCTGTATGTTGAGTAAATATGTATAGAAATTTATTTATTTATCCACGTCAAGTAAGTTTGTTTTAGAATGAAATACGCCTAACTTTTTTTTCTCGCTCATCCGTTCGGTAAAGTTTACGAGCAGCCTCCTGCGAACCGTGACGTTTGCTGCGTTTCTTTATCGAAAGATATCAGAGTTTAATTGACAGAAAGGAAAATAAGAAAAAAAATAAAGTTCTTATCCAGTTAACCA
Organism: Bacillus rossius redtenbacheri; assembly: GCF_032445375.1. Classification (NCBI taxonomy): domain Eukaryota; kingdom Metazoa; phylum Arthropoda; class Insecta; order Phasmatodea; family Bacillidae; genus Bacillus; species Bacillus rossius. The sequence continues at coordinate 61,435,948 of NC_086336.1, forward strand.
CACCAAAATTCTTACGTATAAAAAGAAAATTTTTCTTGCACAATGTTATCATTTTTAAGCTCATAAAGAAACTGTGCGCAAAAGTTCACCAAAAAAAAAAAAAAAGCTTTCTTCTGGAAGACGCGAAACGAAAGAAAAATTACAAGCTTGCGTAGGAGAAAATTCTTCCTTGTTGCACGAGGACTTTGAGAAGGAGAAGAGTGGTTGGAAGGCGTATGTCTCTCTCGATAGTTCCACAAAAACTATTGAAGAAAGTTATTTAATTAATAGCAGTCTCTGCCACTTTCAGAAGAAAAAAGTAATAAAAGAGTTCTTCGTCGTTCTCATCCATTGGCTTCCTGAAGTAAAATAATATCGCTCTAAATGTTGTTGGCCCCAGACAGTCGTTTTGGAGAAAATTACTTGATACTTTGCAAAAAAAAAATAATAATAATAATGAAGCCAAATAGGTGAATACTGTTTCCAAACTTTTTTTTTTAAGTTGCTAACTCACTTTATTTCTTTGACACTTAAATGCAAGAAAAAAAACTTAATCAGAGGCATGAATAACGAAAAAAAAAAAAAACATACTTCGCTACTTACTTGATGTAAAGGCAGTCGTAAATAATTCTTCTCGGTATTTTTAAAAGTAAATTGAGGTTTATTCACACGGTGTTGTATCAGAATTTTATTCGTCACATTAAGGTAATCTTACCTTATATATCGGTGGGTATGTTCAAGTTTTAGCAACATTTTTGACTTACCTGAAAAGAAAAGAAAAAGAAGAAGGTAAAAAAAGAAGAAATCGAATACAAAATAGACACTGAAAGCCCTTAAATAACACTTGAATAAGATATCCTTATTTATAATCTTGTTTCTTTGCTATGAACAAAAATACGGAAACTATAGAAGCTCATGAGAAAAACCAAATCAAATTTTGAAATATAATGCCATAAATATGTACCCTTTATTCAAACAATTACATTGACAAGATATCATGACTCACTGGAATGCAAAGAAAAATCTTCAGTGGTTAGCTGGTTCAAAAATAATTCCTTGCTAAGAAATAGCTTTTAAATAATGCATCCCATTTATGAATCAGTACAACAGTGTAGCATTAAGGGAAATCGCAATCTTAACAGTTTCGTAGCATCTACGTACATGTGGTGTGTACCTAAACAGAAAATTTTTTTTTTGTCATGGCAGCTATTACATTCCAACTAAAAACGTACTTTTCTAATTTATATTATTTTTAATTAACATTATAAACTGCAAGAACACATTTTGGTGTTTTATATAACACTGTTTCATTGAGTGCTATAAAAATCTCTTGTTTAATGAAGTTTTAAAACATAAAAAAACATCAAAATAACGTAAAGAAAAGCTACCGGATGTTGATGATTAACAGAATGTTCTATAACCGAACATCAAGTCCAGAACAGTTGATTATTTAGTGTTCTGAAGAAAATAATACAAATAAAAAGTGTCACAGATTTTAAGCTAGGTATTTTTCAAAGGTGTTAAAACCCCTGCCCTCAACAAAATTACTAAATTCCGTGACTTCAGATTGTTGTTACGCAATCATTAAGTTTTAAAATCAATTCATAATCAAATAAATCAAACTATACCATTGGGGAAAAAATATTTTTACAGCTTATGCATCAAATTTTATTAATCGGTGTAACTTTGATTATTCAAACTGTAAAAAAGTAATAAAGTGTTTACTTAGCTAGTAACGAGCCATCTTTTCGAATAACTTACTAGTCAGCATAGTAATTATTTTACCATATAAATAGTCAAAATTACTAGAAAAAAATTGTCGCTTGAATCGTTAAAAAAAAAATATTTCTCCTGCAAAATTATACCATATTTTATTTTATTTTTTATCATTTTCAATTGTTGAATTATTCATGATTGTGTAACAAAAATTTTTACTCACAATAAAATTAATTTGGTAGAGGGTGGAGATTTTAAAACCTTGCAAATAAAGCCTATAACTAAAAAAAACTATGACTTTTTTAATATAGTTTAATTGATTCTGAACTGTAATTAAATGGCCCATAAACTGTTCTTTACTTGACGTTGGGTTCTGAGACAACCTCATTTTCCAACACGTTAATGCTGAACATTCCATAACTTCTAAACGGTGGATCAAAGTTCATTGGTTAGATCCTTGACCTGGTTGGTAATTTTTCGTCCCCGAAAAATTTCCTTTTCAGATGAATGACTGGGTGTTATAATATCCTTCACCTGCATCCTGAGAAAGGCAATTCATTACAAGCTGACTAAAAAAACTTCAGACGCTTCGCAAATTTCTAGCACAGCAGCTTTATCTGTAGTTTGCCAAAGGGTGGCCACGTGGATAAGACGCCCAAAAAAATCTGTTTGAAAGTGTAGTGTTTGCATCGTAGGAACAAATTTTAAACGACGCTTAAAAGAAAAAAATTAAAGTGCTCGTTTTTAAGCACGGAGATTCTAATTCATGCTTTTACTAACCATCATCAGACATTATTTAAGCACCATTTCCGCAATGTTTCGGGCGGGGAAAAACATGGCAATGGTGAGGTTAAAAAAAAGTGACTGCAACTACACAACACAGCAACGGCCGGTTCTCCACTTTCGTTGCTGTGCTGCCAGGGTCTGCTTTCGTTGCAATGCAAACACGTAATCAGCAACGCTACACCTGTGTTGCTGCTGCCGCCTGTGTTTTCGTTACGTTCGTGCGTGCGTTGTACGCACCTTACGTGTGAACGCATGCGCACAAGTGTGTCGTTCGCACGGTCCTCGGCGGATGCCGGTGTGGCCACAGAACAAGGAGGGAAATAAAGAAGTGCGACTCTTACAGTGGAAACTGAAATCATGTTTCACGCGACATGTGTCGCTATCTGTTGGGCGGGCCCATAACTACCAGCAAATAAAAAATCGGAATAGAGGTTCTCATACAAACTTTTTTTTTAATGGGGGGACACCCCCAGGAGGTCCGCCCCGCCAAAAATTCACTAATTTTATTGACAATGAGAGGTACAAAAATATATACACATGGGAAGAAAATTTGAATAATTAAACAAGGGAAAGATATTTACAATAATGGATACATAGCATTGCACTGGGCCCCTTCCAACTTTAAAGTCTTTGGGGGCCGATATTTCGTGTGAGGTGAAGTGTCTATTTACATTTAGTGGTAGGGTGGTGATGATGTGATGGTGTGGCCGGGTACGTTGGCTAGTTAATACGTTTTTTTTTTTGTTATATTAAGTTATCTCCGTGGCGGCGCAAAACTAATTTAATCTATGCGAAAATACTTAATGCTGTTTTGTAATAAACCGTCATGTAATAAATAAAAGGAGTAGGAGGTGCAAAAACTCATTTTATTACACACCACAAAATTAGTGGCTACCTAAACAGAGTGAATTTTCACTGGTTTGTTTGCCTGATAATAGCTTATACATTACTTCTCCTAGTAAATTAATGTAGTTACCTATGTCAGCGATATATATTATGAAAACTACTATCTGGCGGACGGGCCCGTAACTACTTCAAAAAAAAACTAGGTCTCAGTCTCGGTAATTGGAGTTTTCTCCCCCCATGGGCGTGGCGAACGAACGGGGCGAGTGCTGGTCACGTGACTGCCTGTCACGTGGTTTCGCAGCTGACTGCAGGACGCTCTTCCATCCGCGAGACACAAGGGCCTCTCGCTGGCTGGAGGAAGGGGGGGAGACCTAGGGTCCGCGCGGCGGCAACTTCACGAGGAGGGGTAGACGGAGGGGGGGGGGGCGGAAGAGAGAAAGGGAATGAGTTACAGCCAAAGGACTGCCATATAGGCAGGTCACGGAGGCCCTTAAAGAACCGTGCTGGCGAAGGAGCAGCGGGAGTGGGAGGAGGGGGGGGCATAACTATCGAAGGAGAAACTTTCGGGGGGGCCGAGAGAAGCGGGCCCGGCGCCAACAGTGGATTACATCACGTGTTGCCAATAACCTCGCGGGAGTCTCAGGGCCGAGTAAATAAGAACATTCTCCGTGAGGCGCGACCGCGACTTCGCTGCGGCATCAACGCGGAACACACGTCCCTGGCGCAGCGCTGGCGGCCGATTGAATGTCCGGCGGCGCACGTACATTTGCACTTCTTTAAACTCTCGCCGACCATTCAAAAACAACAACAACCCACCACAATAAAGCTCTAAGTATTGATTACGTGAAATTTTCTCGGGAAAACATTTATTTTAACGTCATTATTTGAATTTTATAAATCGATTAACGCCGACTGCACGCACGCACGAAAAATTGTCACGTTCCACCTGAGCCTAGCGTGCAAGAACCGGCCAACCACCGTGCGAGAAAATCTTCTATAATATCAAACAGGTTAAGGCGGGCTTTTAAACTAATTGTTCATGATTATATTTAAACAAATTATTTAAATTAAATTTGCAAAAACTGTAAATAATATTTGAAAATTAAAAAGTATGCAATTTTTCATCAATGTTTTCTTATGACGTTATCACGTAAAACTATCGTCCGTAAACCGACTTTACAGGCAACCCCCCTTTTTTTTTACTAAGGCTCAGGACGCATACCATATAACTTCTTGCTAGTGCCAGAGTGTGACTGTAAAAATACGTAGACTTAAAACAAAATCAAAAACCAACAAAAAAATATATCTAGAGGAAACTAACGAACTTAGCGAATCAGTATGCTCTTACGTTACGCTTTCTATGCCTTAAGGGGAACTAGGCATCTAAATCTTGCAATTTTAATTATTTTGAATTCACTTGAAATGAAGCCTCCGTGCTCCAAGATGTTGGAGCCTAATCCCCTTAACAGAGACACGATTTTAATTTTAAAAATTAGGAAGTTTTTGGTCTTAAAAAATAGTGTCATAATTCAAGTATGGATTAATTTGGATATTTTTGATATTTTTTGAGCGCAGTTCCTCGCCAAAACCCGACATTAGCAGAAATATTAATTTCATAAAATAGTTTTTACGAAGGTAAAAATCCAAGGTAAATATAATCTACAACAACTGTTACTAAATGTTGGAAGTTTCTGATATTTAAGGTCTTGTTGACAATTCTGTGCTGCATTAATACATTCTATATAATTTAAAATAACAGTTTACAGTTGATTTTAATGAAATAATTTATGCATCTCAAAATTTTTTTCCTGAAACTTAATTCGATTTGAAGAGGAAGATTAGAGTTATCTTTCAAGAGGAATCAGTTTGAATGCATGGGTGTAATAAATTCTTTGAGAATTACGTGCAAATTTTTTCCCCACACATTTACTTCCCCCCATTATTATGCAAAGAACTTTAAAAACATTTATTCCTCAGCAACTGTCACGCCATCTTTAACAAGGATGTAGCTTTACCACCAACTGTCTGATAAAAATGTGCATACCTGGTTCATGAGGACCTAAGAATTTATCTCAAAATTTTGTTGGCACCAGAGACGTAAAGCCATATGATCAAAACATGTTAGAACAAATACAATGTCAAATTAGGTTCTTAAGATATTACAATGAAAGTGTTATTCATTTTTTAACTCGTTAATGCCGAACATTCCATAACTTCTATACGGTGGATCAAAGCTCTCACGTTAGATTTACGAACTCGGTAATTTTTCGTACCAGGAAAATTTACTTTTCAGATTAAAGACTCGGACTTGTAATTTATCTCACCTGCATAATGATAAAGGCAATAAGCTAACTCAAAAAAACTTCAGACACGTCGTAACTTTCCAGCACCGCAGCACTATCCATGGGGGAGAAACTCTAATTGCCGAGACGAATTTTTTTTTCATAACCCAATTTATTTTAAGTGTACTGGGTTTGGGAGGTGTGGCGAGACCTAGTTTATTTAAGTACGTTTGGGCCCACCCGCTAGATAGTAGCTATCATATTATATTACTAACATACTGTGAGAAGTAATGCATAAGCTACTGTCAGGCAAACAAACCAGTGAGAAGTAATTCACTTTATTTCAGTAGCCACATAATTTGTGGTGTGGCAATGTACTAGAGATTTTGCAACTTCTACTAATTTATACAGAACTAGCTTTTACCCGTGGCTTCGCTCGCATTGAAGCCATTAAATAAGTATCAGAGATCATTACAATAGAAATGAATCAATAAAATATATTTCTCTGTGACAAAAATAAATAATTTTGAATTTTGAATTTTGACTGACGATAATAAAGTGCAACGGTATTACAGTACTTAGGGTTGGAACTTCATAACTGGAATGCTATATGGCGTTAAAGTAGCTAGATTTTGAGATTTTTTGACAAACATTTTTTATCTTTCCTAAAAAATCTTTTTTTTTCAATAAAAAGTATCCTATGTTACTTATAATCCCTCCAAGAAAATGTGTACAAAGTTTCATGATGATCGGTTAAGTAGTTTTCGCGTGAAAGCGTAACAAACAAACTTACATTCACATAGTGATATGATTTTATTATTACAAAACAGAATTAAGTGTTTCTTTCACAGTTTAAATTTTTGTTACTAGACAATTAATTGCCAAGTATTTAAATAAACATTATAGATCTGAGTTTTTCTAGTAGTTATGGGCCAACCCGACCAATAGTTTTACGTGTCACGCAAACATGGTTTCAGTTTCCACTGTAAAGTGTCGCACTTCTATATCTCCCTCCTTGTTCTGTGGTATTACCTGGAGTTGGCAACTCATGGGAGTTACCACACTCGTTATTGTGCTGCTAGTATTTGCTTTCGTAACAATGCAACCCACTCAATAATGCTACATTTATGTTGATGCTGTCATCTGTGTTTTCGTCGAGTAATTTCATAGCTCATAAAGAACACACTAAAGGTTCAACAATTGTAATAAACATGGCGACGTTAAACATGCAAAGAGTCTCACAGATTTCTCACTCTACTTTATCCTCGCTAATCACTACTCCTTTTTTGATTAGTTAACATCTTAGCTCTCGGTGCACGGCAGTTGGTAGGAGGAATTTCGCGAATGAGAGGGAAGTCGAGGAACGTAAATGAGTTAACAACCACGGTGCTGCCATCTGTGGCGGATGGTGCGAACCAGAGTTCACAAAGCCAAAGGGAAATTTCATAGCATTAAGTGTTTAATGAATTTTAACACGATGACCCATTATAAACCGAATTAATCATCGAAAAACAGGTCCAAAGCCATGGTTTAGTAATTTTTTTCACGTTCTTTTTTTTTTCGCTTCTATCGAAGCCGTTTCGTTTATATGCATATAAATTTTTGGTCTGCTAATCAAACGATTCAATAGTCGACGTAGCTGCTCCGGGCAGTTACCTACACATTCTCTGGCGAGTACTCGCTCACGTGTTTTTTTTCTTTCTTTTTTCGTTAACACTTTTTATTTGCGCTCTGGTTATGTGCACAGTCTACCAACTGTAAAAACGTTTCAATTTTTAAAACAAAAAATATATATATATACAATATTCTGTTGCTTGTTCCTCGAAATATGTAATTATCCACGCAAAATCACAGGGAAAAAAAAGAAAGAAAATACCCCCTCCCCCTTCACCTAGGGCCAGGCGTGGGCGCTCGTAGCGGGCGCGGTGTTTGTTATTGCGCCGGGGCGCGGAATGCACTAAACAAGCCCCGCCGCGCTGACCAGAAATAGTCGCTGTTTACCGCGAGGCGCGCGCGGCTCTCCAAACATCCTGCCCTCTACCCCCTCCCCACCACCCTTCCTCCATCGCACGTGTAGCTCTGGTAAGGAACCAAGCCCCTGGACAGCTGAGGATTGGGGAGGGGGGGGGGCAGGGTCTAGCCTGGCTCCCGTTCTTCCTCAGGTCGCCGAAACCCCCGCTGCCCCTGGCTAGTGTCCACCGCACCGCGCGCCAAAGAGAAGGTGTTTTTTTTTACGACGGAGGAAGAGTTGCACGACCCAGGGAAGCAATTTTTTTTTTTAATTTTCCCCAAACCCAAATGAAACTAAACGTTTTTTGTTTGTTTGTTTGTTTGGGAGGCTCCTCGGTTATGATGGGGAGACTCTAGGCGCGTCACAGACCGGAAGTCTTTACGCCTAATCGTGCAGGAAGGGTTGCATGCAAGGTGATTTTATTTTTTTCTCTCGGGGGGGGGGGGGGGGTTTGGCCAATCCATTTTGCCGGCGGATTGAATGCATGTGTCTAACACACCTTATCCTTCAAACTCTAGATCATGACTAGTTTAGTTGGGTTCAGTGTTAAAAAAAAAAAAAATCCCCTGAGTAGACACAGAGGAAAACAACTGGGTTCATCCATGCGGGGGTTAAAATAGTTCGAGTAGCGGACGGGCGTGTTTTGCGCGTGCTCCAAGGTGCACGTAATTTTTTTTTTGTCCATTTGGTTGTTCACTGTAGTGTCAATGTTAATTCCTCATCATTGGAACAACCGAACTTAGGGGATTTGTTTAACCCCAACATTATGATATAGTTGTCGATTGTGTTCAAGAAGATTTGAAAAAAAAAATGTTCAAATCACCTAGCCACCGAAGTATGTATGTCGAATCCTGACTCCTACTGTACAGTACAAACCATCCCAAGCTTTGAACTAAGTACATCTCAGAGGAGGCCACGTTCGTGAAACTTGTGGTGCGTACGACGTTTCGGGACGTCACGTTACAACCATCTTGAAGTCTTAAAAGTTGTTAAGAGTCCGTGAAAATGGCTGCAACAAGGCATGCAACAAACATCGCACTTACCGTCATTTTACACGAACCATGTCTTGGGGGTTCGTCCCACGCAGCATGTTTTTTTTTCTTTTTTTTTTTCGGCATTACGTTTTGACGTGTTAACATCTTAGCTCTCGGTATACGGCATTTTTTGGAGTAGTTTCGCGAATGGAACGAAGTCGCAGGGGAACGGAAATGTGTACCCAACGGTGCTGCCATCCGCGGGGGATGACGTGAACCAAAGTTCGAAAAGACAAAGGGAAAATTTACAGTAATATTAACTGTTTGATGAATTGTAACAATATATCCAGTATTTTAATAAAATGCCTGGTCGAAAATCGAGTCCAACGCTGCGGGTTTAGTATTTTTTTCAAGTCTTGTTCAGTTTTATCGGAACCGTTCTAAAATATAGTTCCAAAATAGTTGACGTAGCTGCTCCGACAGCGAATTCTAGCGGTGGTTGCGGAAACTACGTGTGATTTGCCTCTAGTAATGTAGTTTAAAAACCATTTTGAGTATATATATCACGCTGACAATTTTTTTTAAATAGTTCTAAGTTATATTTCGTATCCAAGTTTCGTATTATAAATGTATTTGCAACATGAGAACACATTATTTGGCTCGTTTCCGAGGTTAGAAGTTACATCTCTGGCGAGTACTGAAAGACTCACTCACAAAAATTTACTTCGATACTTCTCTAGCAGTTTCTCTTCTGCCACAAAAATGTTTTCAACAATTTTTTTTTTGTGTAATATCGTATGTGTAAAAAGGCGCAAATGTCTTCGTAACTATCATAACTTGCGCGGCTTTTTAGTGTTCTCTCCCCCCCCCCCCCCCAAATCAACACTCTTTACAAGTCTCCATAGTAAACTAGTTCTGTTCCCTGAGATGAGGGAACAATCACCCCTGCCTACTAATGCCCGAAATACGACTCTGGTATAGGTAGGTAACCTATATCTTCGTTCTCATTGGAAACACATTAGGAAAAAACAGTTTCTTATCTTAACCTTACGTGGTTTAGATAATGCTAATTTAATAACAACCAAACCTAACAAATTTCAAGTCAAAACACATTGATATAGAACTTATCGTATTAGAAACAGTTACTCTAGCCTAATTTTGAAAATAACTTATCTATAACGCCTAAAGTCTAAACCACAATAGTCATTTGTTTCAATAAAATAAGTTTGTGGATTCAAAAATATACCAGCTAATAAGCATAACATAATGATTTCAATTAATTGAAAGCGTATGAAATTATATTCAATTTTAAATTTTCATTTAAAGATACCACAATGTTTAAAATGGGTTTCTGTAAATAAAATAGTAAACAATTTCACTTTTTTTCGCTTGTTTGATAAAATAATGAAATCAACCAATTTTTTCGAGAATAAAAGAAAATAAGAGCTAGCCATGAAACAAGTATTAATTTCCATCTCTGGTGATGAAAAGCCCTATCTCTGAACTATATATATGAATAATCTAGAAAGAGGCCAATAAAAATACTCTGTGAAATGAAAATATTCCACGGAAATACATGATGCATGAACTAAGCGATCCATCACCATGGCACGCTATTTATTCCTCCCATGAAAGAAGGCGGGGCGTAATTTCAAACGGCCATCTCACATTGACAAATTTTCCATTAAAGTGTACCATCTATCACAGCAAGACACGTCTCGCGTCAGTCTCAGTACGTAGTGTTTCATTTAAACTCGGAAGTGGGACCCCGGAAAGCATCGTAAATCTTAACCTGAAATCACGTGGGACTATCAGCGATGATTATACACGGCAACGGTGTGATGGCATTGCCACGATCAACAAACCGACAAATGGCATAGTCTTACGTACTGGGGTGGGTATCAAATTATGATCAAGCAGTCGTTACTTCACTGAAAATAGTTCAGCTGTAAACCTAACGATGAATATTTAGGAAATATACGATATTTACCAAAACTTTATAAAGATATTAAACAAAAGATTGTATCCAAATCTCACTAACTTTATGTGGATTTTATTGTTTGTTTTAAAATATAAACTTTATTATTAACTTTATTCAAATAAAAGAAAAGATCCTTATATTACTTACGGGAGCGATTTTAAAATCTAAAATTAAAAAAATATATATTCTCTTTTATTCTGTGAAGTTCGCACTTTCTGTTATTTTTTTTTCCTTTCTTGCTTACTTTATCGCTTCATCTTAACGCCTTGAAATGGAAATAGAATTAGTCTGCGGTCTTAACACGGAGGAAACTGAAAAAGGGGATCGCAGAGGCGAAAAAAAAAAAAAAAAAAAAGATACCACGAGAGCAGTCCCGTACCGAAGCTACAAAAAGTATATTTAAAAAAAAAGAAGAGTGAAAGACGAAACAGCAAAGCAGAAAACGGAGGAGAAGTTGTTGATTCAGAAGCCCTCGGGAATCGACTTCTAGAAGAGCTCACGTAAAAAGGCACGAGGCCAAAGAGAGGGGAAGGGGGAGAAATTGAACATGGAAATAGGATTGGAGAGCTAAGGTCATTAAGAGCAAATGCAGTTTTATAAGTAGTTCTTTCAGGTTTCTTCACCCATCCCCCCCCCCCCCCAAACAAAGTATGGAAGAGGAAATAACACGAACACGCGACTGGCGCACTTTATAACTTCGACACCCCGAGCCAAACTCAGTCATAATGTATGCAACACAGAATGGACATTAGACACTTATTTTCCTTTCCTGTATCCATGGGCGTATCCATTAGAAGGAAAAGGAAAAGGAGGGAAGGATTTTCTGGAATTCAACCTCTTTCATGAGGGAGGGGGTACCTGGGGCCATAAAAAAATAAACAATATGAAAAGTAAAAACACTAGTTATATCAAACAAAACAAAAAAATAATAATATTTTTTAAAAAGCAGTTTTCAATTTTTTCTCTAACACGGTTGTGCTATTATTTTAATTTAAAAAAAAAGGTCTGTGTACTTATGTACGAGCGTTAGAAGTTATACTATTTTTTGATTTAAGACACTGCACTTTTTTAGCAAAAATTAATTAAATGAATATCCAGTATTCAAAATAATTATATAAACTTTTTGTACATAACTATTAATTAAAATTTAGTCAAATAAGAGAGGCATATTATCATTAATAATGAAAATCAATATACATGCTGAATATTTAATTTAATTCTTTAATTTTATTTGAGTATTACATAATAATTTAATAATTTATAATGCAAATAAAGTATAATACAAGAATATTAGCTCATTTCTCTAAATACACTGCACTACGAAGCCTGACAGAAGAATTTAAGGAGAATATGTAGGCTATTATAATTAGTATAATACCACTGTCTTTAGATTTTTTACAAATTGAAATTACTCCTTACTATGAATATTTTAGTTTACCAAATATATTCCAGAGTAATTTAAATATCAAATAGTTTCATTTGGCACACCAATACGCTTGGTATGTCCCTTTATTTTTATGAAAGTGACTATATATATGGATTTATGTTCATACTCGTGGGTCCGCCATTTTTCTATGAAAATTTCGTTGCATGCGGCGCGAGCATCGTAATAATTCACTCTTATTATTTTTACATAACGCTCCTAAAGGAGTATAACTTCAAAAATTATGCTTTTTAAATTTTGATTACAATTAACAGCCAGTAAGAACGAGTGACACTAGTTGGCAGAGCCAGAAAGTAATCCAATACTCATAAACTAAGCATTATAGTCAGAATCAGAACTATTCACATCATGGGCAATAAACCTATCATTAGTAGCAAATCTTTTGTCCGGGTCCATAAGGATCTTTCCAAATATTAGTTTTGTGTATTTACGCCAAAATGGTTTATTATTGGGAAAAACGTCAGCTCATTTTTTCGAAGTTATAATTCTGTAGGCGTGCTGCGAAAAATTAATGAGAGTGAATTTTTTAAATGCATGCGTACCATGTAAAATAAAATTTCACGGGATGAAATGAAGGCTGCATGCAAATAAAAATATAATATATGTGCTTTTAAATCTTATACTTAAGTGACTGATACTGAATTCTGGTCCATATTATTAAAACGTTTATTTACTGTGAAAATTAGTGATATAAATGGTGTTTATTAACTTCTCCAAGTGAGGTTATGTACCCGTATGTATAATTTATTTGCATAATATATTATTACATTAATTTTTAATAAATCAATAAAATCATCTCGATCATTTTACTCAATTAAATAAGTGTCTGTATTGTTTTTGAATGTTGAGCAATAATTTTACTTATTTTATTTGTTTAAACTTAATACTTTACCAATCGTATTGACGATATCACTCCAGTCCTTTTATTATATTATTTCTTTCAATTGTTTGCGCGCAAAATTAAAGTTAGATTTTTTTTATCACTCCAAAAAAAAAAGTACTATACGAAACTTTTTTTTCTTCTACTTTTTTTCCCCCCTGGTTCTCGAACCAGCAGGAGCTCGGGAAAACAGAAAATCCGAATTGTTATTCAACGGCCATGCTTATCTCCCCCGTAGAGAGAGAGAGAGAGAGAGAGAGAGAGAGAGAGAGAGGGGGGGGATAACTCGATTCCTCGACTCGAGGTAGGAGTCTGGAGGATTGGGTTGGTTGGGGTGTTGGGAGGGGGGGGGGGGGATGGGATCGCCCGCGAGCACATGGGAAATAAGTTCAATTTTATTAGCGGCGCGTCCGCAGCGGCGGCGCGGGAATACCTGATGCGTCTCCATCCGCCCGGATCCAGGGCGTTCCAGTCTTACAGCTCCCCGGGCCGGATTTATTCTATTATGTATCTTTTCCTGAAATTTTCCGAACGCTCGCGACTAACCCGTTCTCCAGTGTTTCGATGCGTGAACGTCTTAGCTCTCGGCGGCATTGCATTTCGCGGGAGAGATTTTTTTTTTTTTTTTAGTAGAACGGAAGTCGCAGGGAACGTAAATGTGTGTGTTACCAAAGGTGCTGCCATCTGTGGCGGTTGGCGCAAAACCTAAGTTCACGAAGACAAATTGAATCTTTATAGTATTAACGGTTTAAAGGATTTTAACAAGATTGTAAGCAATTTAATTAAAATTCCTTGTCGAAAATCACGTCCAATTTTCGCTTTTTAACGTAGCCTTTTCGTTATACAGTTTAATCTAAATGATTCGATAGTCGACGCAGCTGCTCCGTGTGTTTTGAGTATCCATCTTTCTTGTCCATTCTTGTGGTTTCTCTTACGACGTACAGCTAAAACCAGCAATGCCGTGTGTCCGCGAAAATATTTTTAATACATTTTTCCCATCGTAAGAATCATTCAAAGAAAGGTCTCGAACCAACACAATCTTTAAAACCTGTATCATGTATTAAGTCTCGGTTTCAAATTTCGAGTTTTTTTTTTTTTTTTTTTTTTTCGTGTTCTCGTCGTTACTGTTTATTCCGACAGCTCTTTGGTATTTTTTGGTGGGTCAAAAATATTCCCACCAGATACTTAATAGGCCTGTGTTAGTACCAGTTTTTTTGATGAGAAGCAAATATCAAATCGAATGTTTAACATATTCGCGAAGTCGAATCGCTTTGCGAATATCGTCCTCGGCAAAGGTGTATTAAAAATATTTTATAAAATAAAAATTGTTTGAACTTTTTAAGTGATTAACAAATTGGGCCTTTAATATAACACTATTCAATAAAAATTACAATATGACCATGCATAATATTAGATAATATTGAGCATTCATAAAAGCTAAAACAGCTTTTGATTTATACAAGTAATCAACTTTATTGAAGTTAAATGTATAAGCATAATTTGTTTTTTCATGAGCATCCCTTAGGCCTTCAATGATTCAAAGCATAAACGTGAAGCTTCACATCAGACGCAAAGATTTGCATCACAGCCGAAGCTTCAATAAAACGAATAGTAAATTTACTGGTGAGTCAAATTGTATGTTAAAAAGATTTTCAACTGATTCGCGTATTCGAAGCTTCGCACAGAACTGATATCTACTAAACGTTATTTTTGAGCTATACAAGGAAAACGCAAATGATCAATAATTACGAACGCTTCGGTGATTTTTTACCGCTATCAGATAATATTTTATGAATATCTGTTGGAAAATTTTGAGACGATAAACAAAATGCAAAACAGCTATCGTATTAAAATTTTAATTGAAATTCCCCCGAATTACAGTAATAACAAGAAAATGAAATAAGATCGAGCCTGACAAATAATCATTTAAATAATAATTATTTAATATAACACGTTATTAAAAGGACTGAAAAGTATATAAAATAATTTCTCCTACCTACAGATTCCTAAACTCATTAAGTCTATCCTGAAAATATATCATGTGAATTTTTAATACCTACGAAAATACTTGTAAGATTCAAAACGAAAAATGCAAGGAGAATGCAGTTGATGATTAATGCTTGAATAGTTCACCTAAGTCACTAACAATTTTATTGCACTGCAAATGATTATGAACTGTTGTGTGAGTTTTCTCAACAACAGCTACTTCATACACTACTTACTATCATCTACTGCATACGCCCCACCATTTATGTTTTAAATCGTATAGTATTTTTTTCATAGGTATAAAAAAAATTCACAATCACAAATTTTCAGGACAATCTGTATGGGGTTAGGAATTTGTATGCCGTTATAAATCTGTATGGGGTATAGAAAATAATATTTTACACTGTTTAGCCCGTTTTAAAAACGTGCTGTATTCAATTTGTTTAATTAAAAAAATGTTTTTTTTTTTTTTTTTTTTTAATTTTTGTGCGCATATTGTCATCCAGTTTCAAGTCTCTAGCTCAAAGGGAAGTTAGTTTAAAATCGATTGCAATATTTGTACCAAACAAACAAACAGACAGACAAGAAAGCAAGTTAATGAAAAACCTGATGATGATGATGATGATGATGATGATGATGATGATGATGATACAGCCTTACTTTGCCGTGTTTACTGGCGGGACTGTACATCGCAACCACTTGCAGGGTGTTTTATGTAGTTCCGCGACCCGGCCGGAAGGGGTTGAAACTTTCCCCACGGCTGCTTTACAAGGGCTGCCTGGCCTCACACCTAATCTATCTTCCGCCCTCGTAGGGGAAAAGCCCCCCCGCGTACCCCTCGCCAATGGCCGGTGGTTTTAACGCCCTGGCCCGACGTTTTAAAAATGTCTCCGGCACTGCTGTCCGTTAAAATAAGCAAGCCTGCCGATAAAAAACATACACTAAAAAAGAAAAAAGTGATCGAGTATTTCGGTACTCTCCAAAGATGTGTAACATCTAACCCCGGAAACGAGTGTCTACACTTGTAATACGAACGTCAAACACAAAATTTAACATGTATTTTTTTTTAAAAAATGCCAAGCGTGATAAATATTACTCAAATTGTGATTTTTTTACTACATTTCTGGACGCAAATCACACGTAGTTTTCGCACACATCGCTAGAATTCGCTGCAGGAACAGCTACGTTGACAATTGAATTATTCGATTTGCAGAATTTCCTAAATTTTCTACCCAGTGGTGTGAAAGCTTACCAACCGAAGTTTCGTATTACACAGTCCTTTATAACTTATTTCAAAACTTCTGTAATTAAGCGGTGAAAATATCACCACTCTCGTAAGTGGGAAACGATATATACCCAGTTAGAATTAATTCTTCGACACACGGTATTGTAAAAAGCTTGTATGTCTGAAAGTTGCTGCTGATAAAATGGAATTGTTTTCTTTTGTGCTCATTAGAATAACAGCGTTAAAGCAACAGTTGTATTATTGCCTAGATCGACATATGCCTGCAACTCCCAACATTCTCAAAAATACTAAATAGGCGTGCAGTAAAAAGTAATAAGTTACAGAAAGTAGATGTAGCGGAGAGTTCATGACCATGTGTTGTTTAAGCGTGAACAAGCTATAGTAATTTTTATACATATATTTATTACTAATCTTTTCAAATAATATTAGGCAATTTTCAGGTGCACAAAGATATCTCAGCCTCACAAAACAAACACGCAATAGTCCAAATCTTATTTATTTTAAATGTTAATAATAATTTCTCTCAAACCAATAAAAATATCCTCCGCAAAGTTTTTTATTTTTCTCGCTTAATTTAATACAGTATCTTTTTTTTTCCTCTGCAAAGAATTTCTTTATTTTCTTTCAACTGGGTGGCTGTGATTTAAAAGTAATTAATAACACGATTTACAGTGACTTAAAAATACATTACATTGTCCACAAATAAATTAAAATAATAAAGAAATATATGTGATCCAAGAGGGAAAGACTGGAAAGAGTTGACAGCAATATAATCTTACTGCTGGCAGATTCAGGTCGCCGACACTGTGACTCTAAATTAAAGCGATATCGGCGAATTACTACGAAAAGGAATGATTAATAAAAGAGTTGAAGGGTTAGTCCCTGCATATTTCCAGGAGGCGACAAAGAATGTAGCTTCGTCGGATGGTGGGAGTCTCAGACGTTGATTGGTTCAATAATACCCCGTCTTGGAGCAAGAGAATCAATCATCTTGCTCTAACTACAAACTAACGAGTAAGGAAACCTCTGAAAGCGGTCATTTTTTACGTTCGTCAAGTCCGACAACGAAAAAAAAAAGGTAGTTTATTTATGGCAGACCAAATAGTTTCGTTTAAGATATCCACTTAAAAAAAAGCGTTGTCTTATTTAACGTCAAGATATGTAGCCGTAAAAGTGTTAAAATTCGCTTGAATCACTCTATAGGATGATTCTAAATTCGACCGACAAGATTTAGTTATAGGTTCATCACGACACTTATAATCTAAAAATCTATGACCTAAAGTACTTCCGAAGGCTGGTATACGTTTTTGAAGTTGGGGCTGAACAAAATTTTTATTGTAAATAATAAAGAAAGTTTTTAAGCTACAACAAACAAAAATATTTCATTTAAATAATGGGGGTAGTAACACGCCACAAAAATATGTGAAAACAAAGGCGTTACTCCCAATAATTTCAATGAAATAATTTTGATACAGCGACAAAATTTTCAGTGTTTGTAGAAACTCGTTCAATTAAACATGATTTTTAGTATTTTATCTTTAATACTTACTATATTATATATAAAAATGAATGTTTGTTAATTTGTTTATTTTGTCCTTTTTTGCATTCCTATACCATTCAACCGATTGTGATGAAACTTTGATGAGTTGTTTATGCGCATTCCCGCGAAGGTTTCTGAATTAGTACAACCATTTTACAGTAGTAGTTGGCGCTTCGAATAGTTTCAACAAATGTGTGCAGTATTTCATATAGTTTAGCGGCAGCTCACCTGTTTTAATTGTATGAGTGCGCACGCATGACATATTGAATTGAATTAAAAATAAAAGAGAGGTAAATAGATAGAGAAAACTTGTTTAGTTAATGATATAGATATATATATATATATATACATATATCAAGATAAAGTTATGTAGAGCAAAGAGATATAGTGGATATTTATATAGAGAGACAAAGATAGGCAGCGATAAATATATAGAGATATAGATGTATATAAATGGATATAGAAAATTAGAGAAAGAGACAGAGTGATGATTTATATATGTGTAACTACTTCAAAAAATTACAAGATATTGAATGAGGCATTGCAACGCATGCCCGGGCATTAGCTAGTTTTCCTACTATAAATATGTTGTTCAGCCGCAACTTCAAAGACGTATACCAGTATCGGGAAGCTATTTGGACCAAATATGATGTTTTCAACTTGGCCGACGTTTGTCGGGCCGAAAGTCCGACTCATGCTGTGCGTGTCTTCATCAGAGGTCCATGGAGGGTAACCGGTGGCCCGCCACCCCCTGACGTGTGCTTGCAGCCCTGTCCCTGCCCTAATCCCCGCCCGCGAGGGGGTGTCAAATGCTCCGGGGGCGCGACCCCTCCCCCCGCTCCTCGTGACATCTGGGACTGACGGTCGCGGCTGTGGTCGACGTCGGATAAAATGGAGATCCCTCCCGCACTCCCTTCCCCTACCCCGGACGTACCGCCAACTGTTCGTGACCCCTCCCTCCTTCCATCCTCCCTACCCTCCCCCACCACTCGGTGCCGGGTGGAGGAGGGGTGGGGGCAGAGATTGTAAAGGGAGACGCGTGCACCCCCTGCGGGACCGGGAATAATTTACAGTGCAATTTCAGGGCGGCGGCTGCTTCCGCGGAGAGGGGAGGAAGTGGGGGTGGGGGTGAGTCAGTCTGGGAGTTCAGGTCGGGGACAAGGAGGGGGGGTGTCTGGACAGGACACGACGTGCCGAGGACTCGCGGGTTGAAGCACCGGAGTCCTGGACGTGGCCAGGACTTCCTGGCCAACAGCGCCGCTTTACGTCATTCTTCTTTCGGCTGATACAGCTCATTTCGGAGGCAACAGAACTTTCCAAGGTATTAACGATATATATATTTTTTTTGTGTGCTGAATTATAAGTTTTACCGTTTCAACGAGGCACATCATTTAACCAAAATACCTGATCTGAAACATATTAGTTCTATCACATTTTTGATCAATATTTCGCTTTAATATTTATTACTGTTTTTAAATACTACAATTTTAATAGCATCAATGTACGCTCGGTTGTTGTCTACAAGATATTCAATGCGTGCGTTTTGCCTTTACTGCAAAATGTAAAAAAAAAAAGAACTAAAAAAACTGAAGATGCAAGCTAACGACGTTTGGTGGCCTTGCGTCGCATAGATTCCATTGCAAACATTCCCCTCCCTCCAGGGCATGACAAAGGCAACAACACCGAGTCGGCAGGCGAGTGGTTCGAAGCACGAGCCCTGTTATCCGTGTGACGTAAAAAACCAACGACCAAAGCAACCTCCGGGATCGTCGTGATTTTCATTTAAATGGCGTTGCTAGGGGTTCCCGTGACATGCAGCCATATGACCATGAATACTGCGACACCGTACGTCATTCATAGAGACCGGAAAAATTCGCGAAATAATTTCGCGATAGGCTAAAATACAAATAGTTATACCTCAGTGCTGCCTCTGCTATTGGCTCACAACTCAGCTGGATGACTCTGGACCAATTAGAAACACCCGGCCAAAGCTGTATCGAATCACAGGCTGCTACGTTGGGACGTCTCAAAACACAGCAGCCAATGAGTGGGTGACATTTGACCGAGTGTACGTAGAACTATGGAATTCATCCTGCAGGTCATTGAACCCGCGAAATTTTTCCGGTCCCTAGTCATTCATTACCTCCGGGAATTTAACCACTTAGAACTGTGCCTACCACCCGAAAGCTCAACACGGCGAAAGACATCTCTCGGACACTCACGTTATGTACACTCACATCACGATGAGTAGCAAGTACTACAATGACAGTAATCCGTCCTAAAAGTCAGATAAATTACGTTTGGGTTATTTTACTTTCGGCGATGTGAATTTAGACATAGGGCCTGTCGGCCATCTCTCTGTTGCTAAATAACAAAAACTTACCCAACTGATAAATTCCCAGGTATTAATAATGTTCGCAGGCTTTAACGGCCATTGTCTAAAGTAGCTTGGCTTCTGGGTTTTAGCCGCGTCCTTGGCAAATAATTCACAGACGTTTCGGTCGACATTGCAGTCGCCATCATCAGGGAGCAGTTACCTACTGAGGTTCTTACAATATATTATATAAAGGAAGGATAACTTGTAATAAACTCAGTAGGTAACTGCTCCCTGATGATGGCGACTGCAATGTCGACCGAAACGTCGGTGAATTATTCGCCAAGGACGTGGCTACAACCCAGAAGTCAAGCTTCTTCTCAGGTATTAAGTTACAATAACTGTCAGTCAATGACTTTTGGTTATATTACATTGTAGGAAGTATTTACAGACTTATTTCAGTCGTTTAAGCAAAAACTAAATTACAAAAAATATACCTACTTAGGTTATAATATGTGTTTTCAAATAATTCAGGTCAATGTTTTAGTAATGCCATAGAAGTATAACTTCCAACATGTGCGGAAACTTTAAAACCTTAACTGTTTGGTGACTTTTTACAGTTATTGTTAAAATATGGTTTCAAGAAACATAATTTTGTAAACAAATGTTTACTTTTTACTAGAGCCAATGTCTTACGTCCGTTTTAAAACTAAAAATAATTATGCTTTAATAATAATTTGTTCCGGCCACTAGAGTAAGGAGGAGGAGGTTAGAAAGGAGACGGCAAATAACTCAGTGTGATGCATCATGTATCTCCCGCGTTCTAAATGTCCGTTGTCGCCAAGGCAGCATTCGTGCAGCATCGCGAAAGACATGTGTCAACGTCCGCCAAAACCCAACATTTTCATGAAGACGTCCAGATTGACTTTTGTAACAAAAGATCTTCCTGAATGAGCGATGTACTTTATTTCGGAAACGTTTGATGTTACTCGTTTGTACAATCGTGCTATATGTTACCTCGGTTCTGTCATTTGTCGTTTGCATGCACCATTATTCTTCCTTTCCCTTACATCCACATTTTCTGTGACACAAATTATTGCATTTTGTTTCCACCTGCTAGGACTATATGAATCTTTCCAACTGTATTCGAAAAACTTTTTTATCTAGAAGTTCGTCTTATTTTTTTGATGACCTTACAAATGCTATTTGTTGTTTTCTTTATTGTACTTATTCACGTATTATTCCATAAACTGCGCTGAAATACTACGAACCATTAGCCGATATCTTTCGTCTGTCGTATTGTTTCAATTCGACGTTGGACACTGGGTAAAAGCAGGAAAACAAAACATATCCCCAATGCATGTAATTACATAGTTTGGTAGAATAAACTCATTGTTACCAGCAAAGGAAGTACGATGTTTTAAACGCAATCGTATAATTACTGCTCTAATAATATTTTTAATGGATTATTAAATAATTATAATATTATAACGTTATTCGACAGGGCTAGGGCATTTCCTGAAAACATATCACAAAAAAATTGGTTGTCTGTAAAGTCGGTTTACAGATGATAGTTTAACGTGACAACATCATAAAAAAAAACATAGATGAAATGATTGAATATTTAATGAATAAAATTTAATCATTTTTATTTTAATAATAAAAGAATAAATATTTGAAATTATACTAGTAATCAGTTTTTTTAAAATGCAAGAATAATTAACCTTTTTTGTCGAAATTGTTGTAATAAGCAATGAACACCACATTAACTTTTCACTTCACTTTATAAACAGTCCAGTGGAAGAGAGATAGATGCGGCGCAAGCGTACAATGAGGGTAACGGGACACAGCGTAACGAAACAATGTGCGTAACGGGACACAGCGTAACGGAACAATGTGCGTAACAGGACACAGCGTAACGGAACAATGTGCGTAACGGGACACTTTTTCGTGCGTGCAGCCGGCGTTCATCGATTTATTAGACGTCACGTCAAAAAAAAAAATGTTCAGCGTGTGACGCACATTTGCTTGCTTCGTACGAAAGGGGGAGGGGAAAAAACGCAAAGTAGGCCCATTACTACTAGAACAAGCGATCACGTATTCAGAACCTCCAACGTAGTTGCCGAACTTGCGTTGTGGCTCGCTCTGGGGAGGCGAAGTGCACTGTGATCCATTAACGGCGGGGGCGAAACGCAGGGTAAAGTTGAGCACTTCCACGATGGTGGGGATGGGGGAAGAGGGGAGGAGGGTGGAAGATGGAGGGGGACCACGGAGGGAGGGGAAGTGGCAGGAAGGGAGCAGTCGAGCCCAAGTCTAACGAGCGCGCTATCATTTATTCAGCGCGAGGAGGCCCGGGCGATCACCTCGCCCGCTCGTTCGACGGAGCCCGGAGTGCAGGCAACCCGCGCAGCTCGCGTAGCACTTTCACTCCGCCTCCCCGCCCGCACGCAATACGGACATATTCGGGTCTCTGAACACGTCATTACGTCCGCCGTTCGATGCTTTCCGTTTTCAAAGCGGCAGATGCCCACACCTGGGGTCTCGGGGTTTTCCGTGAGTCAGGACGAATGTCACATAAAGCAAGAAAAAATTACTGTCAAATAACTTTCTTCAAAGGAGTTGGGGGTTCCGCCAAATTAAAAGTCGATCAAACGGTTCCCTGGCTGAAAATAATTGGGAACCGTTGGCCTACACAAACAGAAATAAAATGGAATTTACCCTTATAAACAACACAGAGAAAATATATCTATAATATAAAAACGAATCGCAAAATGTGTTGGTAAGCGCATAACTCAACAACGCCTGGACCAATTTGGCCAATTTTTTTTTTTTAAAATGTTCGTTGAAGTTCAAAGATGATTTTTACGGCGAGAAAAAATTCGAATAATTGCCGGTAAAACCCTAAAACCAGCCCTTTTCTTTTTCCCATACATACGTTTTCTAATTAAAACGAGCACTCATTGTTGTTTGAACAATGTAGGTATGTTCCTAACGTCAAAGAGTCAATTTTCACTTTATTACCTCTGTACAAAGTTCAATATCTATCAAAACAGTGTGCGTTGGAGCACAGATAAAAAAAAAAACCGAAATCGAATAGTTCAATTTGGTCGGTTTCGCGATATTATTTCATTTGTTTTACTTTAAAATGCATCAGTTTTCAAGTCATTACATCAGTCAAACAAAACCAGCGTTACCAAAAGTATTTCATAAGTTTAAGTTTTTATTATTTCATTTCCTTTTTTTGAATTCGGCTTGAAGGATTTGACTCCAAGTCATATGAAATTTAAAAAAAAAAGTTGAAACAACAACAAACTGTCAATGTCAGTGTTTTTTTATTTTTTATTTTAGGTTACCTACCCTAATGAGTTTGCTTTTGTCAACTTATACACGAAACAAATTCTTACCTATATAGTGTTTTGTGCAGTGTTTATTTACCTATGATCGCTTATTATAGCATGTGACAAAATAATCTATAATATAGATATGCCTCCTATTAGACGAATCAATTTAGGTAGAAGAACCCGAAATGCTACAAACCAAGCTAATTACCGATCTAATCATGCTCTACAATGAAAATAAAAATTATTATGTTTCACGTGATTAACAATAAAAAGATTACTTTATTTATTTATCTTTTTATTTATGTTTTATTTAATTATATTTCTTATTCACAACACCCTATCACCAGGGTGACGGTTCTGTTCAGGAGAATTTTTCGCCCCGACTATAAAATATGTAGGAACAAAAAATGTCACATTACAAATCATTTTGACAGGACTTTATTGCAATTTAATTAGGCAGTACGAAGTCTGCCGGGTCAGCTAGTAGGCCTATTTAATACAATCTTTCATTCATTGAGTGCTAAGCCAGCTTATACATATCTGCCGCGAATTCCAGCGGTACGTGTACGTGTGTGATACACATCCAGAACTTTTGGTTTTTTAAAAAGCGATTATTATATTTATAAGTTTATTTAATCACTCTCGGCATTATTTTAAAGAATTCTATGATAAATTTCGTGTTATAATTTTCATGTTGTAAGTTTATTTGCAACATGAATTACATGATAACACATTAGTTTGCTCGTTACAGAGGTTTACAATTCACTGGCACTGAAATTTATTAAAATTTAATTTAATCTTGATACATAAAAAATACAAAATATATGGAATTTATTGTAGACGGTAAGGTGGAATGCAAGGTAAAATGAAACTAGAACGTATGTTTATACGTCTAATAGGTTTGAGTCAGCTTTCTTCCCCATAGTGCTAAAGTAGAAGGAGCAAGCGAAGAAAACAATAAGTAATTTTTATACTCTGGCTGTTCGTTGGCGAGATAATATACAGGAATGTCCATTCAAGAATGTCCAAGTTTCAGTGATATATTATAACAGTTCAATTTAGACTATTTACAACTAATAATTCATAAAATTGAAGTTAAAACTAACCTGATTTTTTTACAAATGTTAAATATATGCACCTTTATTTATACGGTCACATCAAACCTAAATTCCGATTATTCCCATACTTTGTTTAACACGTCCGATGTAATGTAAGTAATAGCGTCTTAAATTCTGTGTCCCAACTCTGGAAAATCATGAAGTAGTGGAGTAACGTAAACACAATCATTTATAAAGCCCCAAAGAAAAAAAAAACGCATGGTGTTATTTTAGGTTAACTTGGAGGCCAGCGAAAAAGAGTTCTGTAGTCTCGACCATTACGACTAATCCAACGGTCAATGACTTCAACGTTCAACCACTCTCGTGCAAAGATATTCCAATGGGAAGAAACTCCACACTGTTGCGAAATATAGTTTACAGGTACACCCTCTACTAATTTGGGAAAGAGACATTCTTTCGCGCTGCAAGCGAGAAAACACTTATATCTTATCTAAAACCGTTTTGAGTTACCTTTTAAATGTGACTTTTAACAAACACTCTACAACGCTTATAGTTGATACTATTAAATTTTATAAATGGGACTTTTTTTTATGGTCATACTGTATATGCATCCCAAGAACTGGCGTTGCACAAGCGTGACTTACGCCAACAAGGTACCGTCTAGAAGAAACGCGAGCTTACAGCCTTGCATTTCTCATCAAGCCACGCCTTATTTGCATTGCAAATAGGCTTGTTCGTTCAAAGTAAATAATTAAAAAAAGAACTGATCATTATACCCTACTTTTAACAGAAATAATAAAACAAGAACTTCAGATCCACGATAATACTGCCACTTAAAATGTTTGCGAACCACGGAAAATAATACGAAACCATAACGTGTACAAGTTTTCAAACTGGTATATACGGGTTTCCCTCTGCTTATAGCGTGCATGCGAACCCGCCCAACTCAAACGTTACACGGAAAGCAGTAGGTACCAGATATTGGCGTGTAAAGAGTTCGTAAGGTACAAAATGGTTTCTACACTAAAAAAGATCACGCTAATTTTTAAGGAGAACAGTTTTTGTGCAAATGTCTTTAGGGCAAAGTAATTTTTGTATGCTTTTTTTTAAAGGCACTTGAGCCCATAAGATGTAATCCCTTCATTTATCGCACCCTCTTCACCTGTTTCAGTGCCTTAAGTATTAGTCATTTACAGAGTGAAACCTCATCCCATAGTCTTTACAACTACTATTGTTTAGAACAGATTACTGCTACGTTAATTACTCACTCTCTCTTAGGTACTAGCGATTGGACTTTACCCTAACAACAGATATTTTTATTAAAACCAATAAAAAAACGCTGACTTGCTGAATTACTTCCAGTTGCCGTGGAGACGAAAAAAGGCATCAAAAATGGAATAGTGAAATTTCATCGAGAAGTGTCAATCAAACTCCTGCTCTGAGGGTGATTTTATCGAACTTCCTCGTGTTTCGAAGGTCGAGTATGCAAAAATTTCAATCGAGGTGGAGATAAAACTGTAGATTTGTGTAATACAAAAAACGGAAACTCCATTATACATATATATTACATACATTAGAGAATGCGCATTACATATTTACAGCTATTTTTTTCGTGAGCCATAAATCACTCGTATTTTCTTCTTATAAGGTCAAGTGTGCAAAATTTCATCGAGGTGAGGTTTAAAACGGTAGATTTTGTGTAAGAAAAAGAACCGGAAACTTCATTAGATATATATTAGAGAATGAGTATTACATATTTGCAGATTTTTTTTGTGGGCTATAAATCACTCGCATTTTCTTCTTATAAGGTAGAGTGTTCAAAATTTCATCGTGGTGATGTTTAAAACTGTAGATTTGTGTAAGAAAAAAAAACGGAAAATTCATTAGATATATATATATATATATTATATTAGGAATTAGTATTACATATTTGCAGATTTTTTTTGTAGGCTATAAATCACTCGTACTTTCTTCGAAGGTCAAGTGTGCAAAATTTCATCAAGGTGAGGATAAAACTGTAGATTTGTTTTATATTTATATAACATATATTAGAGAATGCGTAATACATATTTACAGCTTTTTTTTTTTGTGGGCTGTAAATCACTTCGTATTTTCTTATTCGATGAAGTATATTTCATGGTTTGGTCAGGGGTCGGTAGTCGGATGGTTCAGCGCCGCGTTGTCCGGCCAGCAGGTGTGCCACCCCTCCAGACCACACACCCCCCTCGCAGGGTCGCATCAATAAGTGATGTCGCACGTGCAACCCCTGCGCGGCAAACCGGAAACAACCGTCTCTCGCGCAGAGTGAATGCAGCAGATGCGCCCCGTTCCCCTGGCCAAACATCTCGCGGCGCCTACACACACGTCACACGTTCCCTTCGCCAATCAGCCATTTGACAAGTAGTCAAAAGCAGGGAAGGGGGAGTGCAAAAATAACCGGAATCGTAATAATTAGAGACCGGAAAAATTGGCTGGT
The DNA here is from genome assembly GCF_032445375.1 of Bacillus rossius redtenbacheri. NCBI lineage: Eukaryota > Metazoa > Arthropoda > Insecta > Phasmatodea > Bacillidae > Bacillus > Bacillus rossius. The sequence continues at coordinate 61,462,808 of NC_086336.1, forward strand.
TCAATGACCTCCAGGATAGACTCCAATATCCTCGACACACTCGGGCAAATGCCAACTGTTCATTGGCTGTTGACTTGTGAGTCGTCTCGACTGGGTGGCCTGTGATTCGACACTTCTATGAGTGAGGGTCTCTAATTGGCCCTCAGTCCTCCAGATTAACAGTGAACCAATGGCATAAGCAGCACTAAGGTATAATTATTTGAATTTTAGCATAACACGAAAAGAACCCGCGAATTTTTCAGGTCTCTAGTAATAATGTTCGCAGGCTTTCACGGCCATTGTCTGAAGTAGCTTGTCTTCTGGGTTGTAGAGAATATGGCTACAAATTAAGCAAAATATGGAACCCACTCTTTGGAAATTCTCAAAACATACATCCAACATCAGACAGATCGCCCCTGATTGGCGAAACAGCCCAGCCAACCAGAATAAAGGAAGGCTCTGATTTGGCCCACAGCTGCAGCCAATCAGGAAGCACCTTTCCCTCTGGCGAGAGTATATAAAGGCAGGAAAACTGGTAAGAACCCCAGTGAGTAACTGCTCCCTGATGATGGCGACTGCAATGTCGACCGAAACGTCGGTGAATTATTCGCCAAGGACACGGCTAAAACCCGGAAGCCAAGCTACTTCAACCGGAATCGTAGCATGTTGCGCATCATGTACTCGTGGCCCCAATTTTTGACCTCTCATGAGTCGGTCTGCCAAGTGCCGAAGCGGCAGTTAGTCTGGATATATTTCCGCGGAAAATTCACAGCCTTAGACTTGCGTCGGTTTATCCGCCAAGGGAAACCACGGCACACGTCTGCGCGGATCAAGGAGATCCGACGAGGCATCCGTAGAACAAGGAAACTGGAGCCCTGTTTTGAGAGACATGTAACGCTATCTGTTGAGTGGGTTCCACAACTACTAGCAAAAATAAGGCCGGAGGTTTACATACAAAGTTTAAGTTTTATACATATAATTTAACTACTTTAGGACTAATTGATTAGTAGAAGAGATATCAATCGTACAAAAACATCTTATTACTGTTTAGCAATAATATACAAAAGAGTAGGAGATGCAGTTGACAAAATATGTGGCTGCCAAAATAAAGTGAATTAATTACGCTGGTTTGCTTGCCTCATAATACCTTATGCATTACTTCTCACAATCAATGTAGCTGTCTAGGTAATATATTATGAAAGCTGCTATCTAGCGGATGGACCCAAAACTACTAGAAAAACTAGGTCTCAGTCTCGGCATGTAAGCATCTGCCTCTGCGCTGCCTAGTGCTCTGTGCGGCCGCGTGGGAACGCCAGCTGCGCGGCAGCAGCAGCGCAGAGTCAATAAACGGAACGGAAATATCCCCCCCACCCCCACTCCTCCTTTCGCACTTTCCCGCCGCAGGGCAGCCAACTGCTCGCGCTTCGAGGTCCGGCGGACTAGAGCCGTGTCCGAATTCCCATGAAGTACGGACACACGCTGAAGTACCCGGCGTTGCCCGGGCTAAACACATCATAATAAAAGAATCATCAATCACTACCTATTTTCAAGTCTGTAGGACATACACTTGAAAACGGGAAATTTTGCTTTTAAAGTCCCATTGATTGGAAAATCTCTGTGTCTCAAGGATACGTATCAGCAAATCCGGGACGCCAATCTTCAGCTTCATTCTGTGAAAAGGCAGGTGACCCCTAGGCAAGACGTGACGGACTCACCAAACGATAGCGCGTTACACATTCAACGCAACACCATCTATTGACGAAGTTCGAAACTAAACTTTTATGAGCGCCTTTAGCTCACTAGCAGCCACGAGCTTCAATAAGCGAAAAGGGTTTCGCCAAGATGAAATACAGGAAGTTTTCAGACCGAACTGTATGACCATGAGAGAAATGTCACAAATTCACTATTTGTTTTGTGTTTATGACCTACCTTCTAATAGGCCTATTGTCTATTATAAAACTGAATTTACCTCTTTTTCACTCTCTTGGGGTTTGGAATGTCATAATTATAAGTAGTTTATGTATGTCACTCTCCAGCTCATAATCTATCTACATGCAAAAAAAAAAAATCATGTCGATCCGTTGCTCCGTTCCTGCGTGAAAAAAAAAAGACGAACGGACAAATACACTTTTGCATTTATAATATTAGTAAGGATGAAGTGGAACGGGACATATACCCTTAATGCAAATGTGAACCGACAGTAGGGATGAACTCTGAACGAACTAAAATAGCGGGCAGTGCAGTGCTGCGACCTGGCGGACAATTTCAACAGCTGGCATCCACTCGATTCCTGATTACAGAAAGTGCCGAGCTATAGAATGCTGGATTATACGTCGGTCACTGTATTTGCCTCGGCAAATATATTTTTGGTGACAGAAAATCAGGTTCATACAGACCTACATGTTTGATGTAACTTTGAGTATTTTATCCCTGACTCATTTTGCTTGCCCATATCTGAAACCCAAAAGAAACAAAAAAAAAGTTATGAAATTAGGATACAAATGGGGTGTTGAAAGAGTTTTAACGTCCGAACAAATTTTTTGTTGCTAAAATATAGGTATAGTTTCATTTAAAATAGAAAAATATTTTGACGAAACAACGAAAGTGCAAATGTTAGGCAGGTTTTTAAAATTACCAATTACTATTTAGAATTTACATAGATCTTTTCGCTCATAGAATAAGACATTTTCGGTGACCGAAACAGGTTTATACATGTTTCGATTTTAATCAAATTAACTTATTTTGTATTATAATAACGGAAACACGCCAAAATTCAATTTAAAAAAAACATCCAGTTATGCTAAGGATTTAAGCAAGAAAGTGGTGTTATAAAATATTTTGACTTGTCGTGCGTAGTGGGCACATTTAATTAATTTTATTTGTTATTGTAAATGTGCACGATATCATTATCATGTGTTTTGGTTTGAGATTTCATTAAAATATTCAGTGATGAAAAAACTAATTGCTACAGCTCGGCCGAACGGAATTCTTCAAAAGAAGCAGCGGCGGGGATAAGCAAACACCCATTGTGGAGAAGTGCTGCTAAGCCGCTGGCGAAGGCTATGCCGGACCAGCCACGCCGGACCCGCTTCTTTCTTTCATCCTGGCCAATGGGGAAGCAGCATTTCGAGGACGGTTGAACATCACATTGAAATCTTTTTTTTCCGAAATATTAATTCTAATTTAATAAAATTCACGTGTCGGTGTGTGAACGTATCAGGTATTAGGTAGGGGAGGACGGGGCAAGTTGACGAGCGGGGCAAGACGACGAATGACTTAGTTCCACGTCATGTTATTAGATAGCACCACCTAACAGACACTACTAGCGCTCCACACTGGTGGGCACTAAAGAATCGCACAGTGAAGCCGCTGCCACCATTTAGTTGTTTGTTAGATGATGTTCGTACATTTGGTCTGACGTATTGTAATTTTCAAGAACTTCGAAGTAATATCTCATGGACAAACAGGTAAGATATTTGGATATTCAATGCCACACATTATTACCTTAGACTATATACTTTTCTTAACCACTATATATTGTTAACCTTTTATTTTTTTCCTAGCGAAAAAATCCAATACTAATAACATTGCTGATCGGGGCAAGTTGACTGGGGCAAGATGACGACTCGTCATCTTGCCCCAAGTGCTTTATACGGTTTTTGTGGTATCCACATACAACTCTTTTATAACTTTTGTTTGATTTTCTGAGCTTTATAATCTCATAAGCAAAATGCAAGTGTCATCACAAGCTCACCCATGAAAGCGATTCTGGTTCAGAGGAGAGCTCAGAGGATAGAACAAGAACGTTTGAAGCAACAAAGACAAGAGTCTAGAGAAGCCAAAAAAGGAACTGTTACTAAGAAACTGAAGCTCGATTCTCGAGAAAAATCCAAGAAGCTCCAACTTTCGACAGGCATGACTTCAGCTCAAATATCCGAAGTGCAGTGTCCAGTGTGTGATGAGATTTATGTCAATCCTCCATCAGAAGACTGGATCGAGTGTTGCAAATGCCACACATGGTGGCACGAGGACTGCTCGAACTTTGAAGGAGGAAAATTTGTGTGCGATTATTGTTTATAAAACACCAACTCTGAATTAGTTATGTAAGTTAACTATTAATTGTAATTTTCAACAAACCAAGCCTTTAATAACGTGCCTTATATGTAAAAACGCATGTAACAATGTTAAATTAGTTAGTTTACAGTAGTTTGCATTCTAAGAATAAATATGTTTAAACTTGTGTCAAAAATGTCATCTTACCCCGTAGTCAAAGTCATCTTGCCCCGTTACCGGGGCAAGATGGCACATTTGCATTATATTTTTAAAAGGGCAGAATTTTTGAGATAATATAGAAATATAGATTTTTTTCATGTAGTTACACCACGACAAAAGACTATTCTAATAGTGTCTGGAAAGAAGGAAATCGTATTTCCAAAATTAAAATTATAAAAAATGGTGAACTCTTAACATCGCCAACTTGCCCCGTCCTCCCCTACCTCATAGTTGAAATTAGACTCTGCAGTACAAATTAACAAGCTACTCAACATACTATTAAAACTAATGATGCTAATTAGCGAGATAAAAAATATGTTTAATTTTAAAACATTATACAATAAAATTTGTTGAAATGTGCCCCCCTCTCACCAATACATATAAAATGTATGTATGAATATATGTGTATGTATGTATATTAGGGTGGTTATTTTTCAAAGTCTTAATTTCAAATCGCCCACACCCCCAATTTTTTCCTTTTGTTAAAAGATTAAAAAAAACGAGCCCTCACTTATTATGATCAGAGGTCAGGAACCCGTGCCGCATCGAGCCTGAAGTTCGGAGGACGAAGCGCAATTGAAACTCTGGCGACAGGAATGAAATTCGGCTGCTGTGGGGGGGGGGGGGGGGGGGGGGGCGCTTGGATTTGTCCCGGCGAGTGCTGGTTGGTGGACTGGACCGGGAGATCCTCCTCGAAGGACAATGCGCGGGGCAGAACCACGGGTCTGAAGGCGTACAGACGTGTCCTGCCTCCGGATAGGTCGGCGCTGTCTAGTATCGTGTCAGCATTACTCAAACCATTTCTTTGAAGTGGCCAGTGGAATAATTGCAGTTAAACCTAAAAAAGTTTCAGTTCTGCAATAAATTAAATTTTTCCTTATTCGTACAACCCAAAAAAAAACGTTAGAAATGTAACTTTGGCAGCTAATTGTGCAAAAAGTATCCGATGTATATATATTTTTTTCATTTCGTGAAAGTTAAACAATTGAAAAAGAAGTCTACAAGTTTTTCTTTAATTACTGTAAACATAAAATCTTGACCTGAAACGGGAGGCACCCCCTTAACACCAACCCCAGTGACATGTATCTCGGCCTGGCAGAGGTCACTAGAAGGTTTGAATCACTGAACCGTAAGGTCCAGGACAGTTTAAAAAATTTATAAGCACAATTTATATTACTAATATACACATTTTTTTTTTTTTTTTTAAGATTTATATGGACCATTATTCAATCTCAATTCTTCAAGTATTAAATTTAAAAGCACATATATTATTTTTATTTGTAAGTAGCCATTTTTTTTTATCTTGCGAAATTTTAGTTGCGTGCTGCGCGCGCATCGTAAAACTTCACTTTAATCACGTTTTTGTAGCATGCCTCGAGAAGTATTTATTAAAAAAAAATAAAAAAAATAAAAAAAATAAAGCTAAGAGTGCGGTCGGATGAAAAGGACCTCGGCAGTTACCTTACCCTATTTTTCCCCCACTTCTCTGTCTTCGCTTTTTTCAGTTCTCGGGAAATCGTAAAAAAACTGAAACCCTAGTCCGTCAATAATGCGCCATCAAATATTGAGCCCCGAGGTGGGGTCGAATAGTTGAGTGATTTCTTGTCGTGTTTGTAAAAGTTGGGTGAGAGGGGGTTGAAGAAGGAGGAGAAAAAAGGAAAAATGCTATTTCTCTCTCTCTCGGTCCTTGCACCGTATTCTTTCACTTATTCTATTTCTCTTTCCATCACCCACACTTTCTTACTTGCGAGGGAGGAACAAAAGGACAAGGACAAAGCTTGCGAACGGGGGTTGGATCGGAGGTTGGTGGTAGAGCTTTGGAGGAGGGGGAATGAAGGGGGGAAAGAAAAGTCATTAAACATGGATAGCGTCACTTCAGGTACCAAACCCCCCCCTTCCCCTTCCTTTAAACCGTGTGACATCCTGCATTCTCTTTCTTCCGAGAAAACCCACCCTTCCCTAGAAAACCTCGCTCCACTGTAATTTTTTTTTTCAAACTTTCTATATGTTCGTAATCCACGGGACACCTACTGTCCCCCCTCCCTCATTCTTCGTCGTTCTCTCCTTTTCCGTTACCTCCCTGACTTTTCTGTCTTCGTCACTTTCGCTCCTTCTCAGGGCATAAATAAATGAAGGCGACCGGGTCCTCTGGTTACGAAAGTGCAGCGAGAAGTGTCCCGTCCTGACGGGGTTGTGGTTGACGACTCGGCCGCCAGATAGCAGCGCGCGCGGCCGAGGTGCGACTTCTCAAGATGTCCGCTCGGTCCTATTAGATCCACGGTTGCGTCAGCATTTTTCAAAGGTGGGCTAACATGTGGAGAATTGGTGGTAGGATTAATCAAAGTTAATATTTTTTCTTCCTGCTCTAAATTATTTAGATTAGTTTATAATATTCCAAAATATTTCTTATAACTTCGAAACAATAAAAAAAAATATTTTAAAATATCTACTATAAAACTAACACAGTAAGTCTGCATCCGATTTATTAATGATTATAGATTTTATATGCAATACTTATTTTTTACTATATAAAGCATTTTGCCAATATTTTATTTTTTTCATTGAAAGTGAGATTTATGAAACTGGGTTATGGTTGTTTCTTGCTCATTTTACGCCATCATTTGTAACATATATCAGCATAGGGTTTGGAATCATACCACTCCAAATTATCCCATTAGTAGTATATTGAATGTAATTATTATTTTTTTATCTTTCTTGGTGATAATTATTTTTTTATTAAAAGAAAGATGGTTCATGAGAGGACTCTAACAAGAAATTATTATGAAAGTACTGATAATTTCAACATTGAGTGCATAATAAAAATAATGCTAATTTGGCCACCTATTTACCTCATATCATACAATACTACATATAGTATGTTCACCATTAACAGATCATTTTCAAAAGCCCTGCTCATAATCGAATTATAGCATCCCTCCAGCGGGTGACAAGTAATACAACATACCTAACAATCTGACAGTTTCACGGAATCGGCACATTAATGCAAAAATATATGTTACTTCTACACGAAATTAAACTTATGTTCATGAACTTAAAAATATATGTATGTATTTCAATTACCAGCCTTTTTTGAAGTAGCACAATTCGTATAACGTTGACTCAAGGAAATTATTTTCTTGTTTGCTGCCATATGAACTAAGTGTAAACCCGTTTAAAATTATTGCATAAATTGACAGTGAATTTCGTCAAAACTTTTACTCGAGAGTTCTCATATTGCTGTGGTTATCTCTTAGACTTTTTTTTTAAAATTTATTTTGACTTTATGGGCTGGCCACCATCTTGGTGCTTATTAACAGAGATGGCTGCATGGTACCGCAACGGCGCTTTTAATTTTTATTTTCCTTGTTCCTCTAGTTTTCTCTGAAGAACACGAACAAACGAATAATAATTGAATTGAATTAGCATGTTATTCAAAGTGCTGGTCAACACCCTCTCGATGTGAATTGAAGTTCGCGTTCATTTCAAAATTTTCACTGTCTCACTCAATGACGCGATTTCACCGGAAATTTGATCGTTAATATTTACATAACCGACCAGAGATTTAAATTTTCGGAATAAAATCAACATTTCATCAGATAGATATATATGGCAAAAAAAAATCGTCGGAATTTTGAGTTACAGGTTGGCTTGAAAAATATTTTTTTAAAGAGTGTATTATTAAGATTTTTCTAGGGAACGCGCCTGAAACCTCTGTTTGTCTGGTTGTTATTCCATGCTACCAGGTAGGTCTTACCTAAAAAAAAATTCTACGAACGTAATTGCCTATTAAACAACGGTTTGTTCGCTTAGGGTCAGGGAGGAAAGTAAAAACAATTTGGGAGAATACCTCCCGCGGGTGGAAGGAGGCAGGTTCGAACCCAACACCGCCGAAGTACGAGCGAGACATGAGACATGATACCACAGACCGAACACGCCAAGCGCCACAACGAGCTAACTTCCGAGGCCTAAATGTAATGCATGTTCACTGTCAGAGCGAGGCGTTCTGGGTTCGAGTCCCGGGCGAGGCTTGGGTCTCAGTCGTTTTAGTGCAGTCACAAAATATGCGAAAAGTCGATCAAACTCTCAAATTAAGCACAGGTTATTTTCAAAATAATTTCGCAAAGGGGATCATTGGCTTCGTTGGTAATGAAAATCACGACCGGTACAAATAATTCTCAACTCTTTAAAAATAATTAAATTAAAAATTACTATTGTTTACTAAGACGTCACAAATAAAGCATCTATCGATATTATTCTGACCCCATAGAATTAATTGCCAAACGCGCGAAAGCGAACCTTCTTTTAATAGAAAAAAAATTAATCAGTGGATACTGCGCTTGTGTATGTGTAAGCGCGCATTTCCTTTGCAAAGGAGGAAAAAATTAGTCTTTTATTTCTAGAATTTACTACACCTTTATTTGAAAACATTCCAGTATCACTTGTGACCAATTTAATTTTACAACCCCAGACACAATTGCCAACAGCGAGATGATTGTTGGGTTTATTTTTTCTTTCCTGCTGCAGTAACATAAAGATAATAAAAATAATTACTTGCTGCCAACTTGGCAGATACAATGTACATATGTTTTATATTGCGAAGTGTTATTCGAGGGGAATTTTTACTTGATCCCACAAGTGGTTTAGCATGAATGTACCACTCAAAATGGAGAAGGGTTTCTTAAATGCGAATGCATCTTTTACGTAGAGAAAGAGAAAAAAAGAGCGTAAAAACAAGGGAGATTCACGGGACAACGGTGAGAACACACACCTCACTGGAGTATAAAGGGAAAAAAGCTTTAAGGCCGGCAACACAGACGTTGCTCACTCTGGGAAAACAGCTGCTGAATACGTAACACACGGCCAATGATTTAGGTGGGAGATAAGGCAAGATTTGTGCGCGGGGTGCAGGATATTTTTTTTCCCGCGAGAAAACGGTCCGCTCCGAACGGCTTCACTGTTCAACGCGTCGGTCCACAATTCACGGCACTAGTTCTATTGAGAGCAGAGACCAACTATTCTGGACTCTATAGCATTAACTGAAGTTGAAGGGGTAGTATCATACATTATTTTGCTTCTTATATTTTGTGTTTTTTTTGCAAATGATTTTAAATAAGTACATAATAGGTACATGTATTAACACGTTAATTGTCTATGAAATGATTTTGCTAATAAACAAGTCCTTATTTAATGGTAGTTATGAACTTAAATGGCCTATCCAGACGTAATTTTATGGATTTTTGTTTAGGAATATTTACAGCTTCCCATAAGAGATAAAGCCATCATGTTTTTTTTCCCCCAGCTAATAGGGAAAGGATGAATGAACATGTATCTAAATTTCATAATGCATTAAAAAGTTCAAAGCATAGGTTAAAATTAAATCCGGAATGTATGGTTTTACACAGCTGCTTATGGCTCGTGAGTGGTAAAGAAATAATGTTTTTTAAATTTATTTATATGGTTTTTTTTACCCCCTTTCACTAATGGTTCATCTTATCAACATTTATTTCAGACAAAAGTTTTAGACAAAAATTATAAGATTTATACATAATTTGTACAAATTTGATATACCTACGAACAGAGTTATGATTTTTTTTATCCTCCAACTCATGGTTTTTCAACCCCCTGCAGTTATTGTTGATCGTATCAAAAACTTATTCAGACAAAAGATTTTGGCATTGCTCCTACAAGTTATAAAACGTTAAAACGGAGGTGTTATTTTCAATATTACGGTAGTAGAACGATTTTTATTTTTTTTATTTTAATAAACCTTCTCCATTTATACCCTCTTGGTCGGATATAGGCCATTTATGAACTTGACCGAGATTTTTATGTATGAATTTGGAAGTGATTTGAGCAAAATTGTGTCAGTTATCGTGTCCACAAAATTGTAATATATATAAACTTTTGATTTAACGATGGTTTTGGAGTCCATGAACCATGAAGCGAAAAACTATATAAAATTTTTTTCCGGAAGTCGCACCATGGTAACGGATACAATAGGCAGTATTTCTTTGAAATCTACCTAAAATGTATGAGTTATACGAAGGGAAACAGCGAGTATTCGCCCATAAGAAGGAAGATCACTAAAACAATCCCATAAAGTGTGTTTCACCCCCGCAGACTCTGTGCCGCAAGAAGCTACTGCGGTCTCCGGAGCTGAGCTGCGCGGCGAGGCGCAGATCGCCGCGGCTGGACTGGAGGGGTTGAACCCAAAACCCACGGACCGCGTTACGTCGTGTAGCACTGTACCTAGACACCTCCCCGTCGCAGAGGAATGGGTGGAGATCGAGACTTATGCACGGCGAGAGAGAGAGAGAGAGAGGGGAAGGGGGCAAGGAAACAAGGGTCTTCCTACCACCCCATCCCCCATTTTCCAAAAACCATAGCAAGCACAACCCCCCCCCCCCCTCCCCACAACCCCCACCAACCCCAACCCCGTAAATTCAGTTTTAATTCCAACGTACTCGGTCAGCCGCAGGCCGAACCCCGAAAGCTTTGCTACCCTCTATCTCGCTGTAGTCCCCTCCCCTCCTTAATTCCCCCCACCACTTTCACACCGAAACTTTAATTTGACTTGCGAGGAACTCGCGTTCAACTACAGTTACTCACCGCGGCTCGCTCCCCTCTCTTGCTATATAACCCTCTACCCCCCCTCCCCGCTTCCACCCCGCCGTGTCCCGCAGCGCACTTACGAGACCGCGTGATCACACGAGCGCACCGGGAAAATTTCCGGCGAAAGTGTGTGTGTGTGTGTGGGTGGGTGTGTGGGTGTGTGTGTTGGAAGACGGTTTCCTCCCACGAACTTGGGCTAGGCCCTGCTTCGCCTAAAACCACTTCCCAGGGGAGGGGAGGAGGCCCCCCTTCGACCCCTGACGAATAAAATTAATTTTCGGTCGGCCGCCCACGCTTGCTCCCGGCAGTTGAGCGTCGGTGGGCGGGCGTCCAACGCACCTGCTCCCCTTGAACAGGGGGAGAGGGGCGGGGGGGAGTGTTGTAATCACCTCTCGCAACAACCCCCCGCAAGATAGGAGCTACGCGCGTGAAGTTGGCACCCCCAACCCCCCCTTTTACGGTGAAGGTGGCTGGGCGCCCGAGCAACGAGAGCACTTAGACCGTAATTCCAAGAACACAATAATAAGGGTTCAGGTGTTGTATTCACCCAGCGATGGCCTGCCACCCTGGGCAGAAGTCACTTTTTCCGCCCCTCCCATAACTAAGGTGACCACCTCTGCGAATTCAAATTACCGGATATTGTAGACAAGAAAAAAATTCCCAAACTCTCATAAACATATAATTCTATAAAAACGCTATCTCAAGTAAAAATTAAAAAACGTATAACCATACTGTACTGTGTAGCCAAAGACTATAATATAAAAAAATATGATATTCAAAAGTAATCAATCAATAAGAAAATTTGATTTGACTTATAAAATAATGTTGGTTATATAGTTTTATCATCGATCTACCCTTTTGTTATACTTACTGCACTATTAATGTAATTTATCAATGAAACCTACGTAAGAATGTGATTGAACTCATTCACATTAGTTACGAGTAGTTATAAATTAAAAACAAACTTATTTATTTGTTTAACTTAAACATAAGACTACTTTGACTTTAAGTAAGTTTCAGTGTTTTAATTAAGTGAAAAAAACCATCGTTAAGTACTAACATTTTGATTTTTTTTTTCACCCTCCCTTTTTGACGCCCCTAATATTTTGCCGCCCTTGGCGGTCGCCCTACTCGCCTGATTGGTTCGCCGGCTCTGACTGTACGTTAACCATATTCCTAGTGCACGATAGGACACGGCCAGTTCCATGTTGTCGGATTTCTGTGTCCTATCCGTTGCCGATCAGTTGCAAAAATTACGGGCGTACACAGAGCTCACTTTTCCTTTGATTTATCCCAGATGTGCGGAACCGCGTCTGGCGCCATTAACTCGTATATAGTCACTTTCGTGAACATGTGTTCGTGTTCGTGTGCCAAATGAAACGTTATGATTGCAAAACGTATCTGAGGGAAAAAAATTTGTACACTTTAATGGCCAACAACAAGAAACAATCGCAACTTGAAAAGTACGCGAGAAAATTAGAAAGTCTGATCCGTTTTTTTTTTTTGTGTGATGGTGCTGCTATCTCTAGTATTTTTGTCGTTAAAATGTAATCGATGGTTGCGAAACGTCCGCTATAATTCGTTGAACATAGTTTCTAGCCTCGCGCAGGGCACCGTTTATTGAAACGGTTGCCGATTTGTTTCCCTGCTGGGATTCTGTTCGGACACGTTCTGGAATACGGGCCGCGAGTTAGGTTAGGGTTGTATCCCAACAAGGCAAGTGCTTGTTCGCTACCTTACCCGGAGGTCTCAGGGCGCTAAGGGCGACACTGGCTCGCACACCACACACCTCTTCGACCTCTATGCGCGCCAGGCACAGAACTGGCGTGCAGTTTTCGCGTCTGTAACGCACCTCTTTGAGGCTTTCAGCGGTAACCCGATAATTTTAAAGGTGAAATATTAAAAATAAAGGCTTCCTCCAAGTGTTTATACCATTTAAAATACTGTGTGTACCTAAAAAAACGTATCTGAAAACACACATTTAGCCTTTTCCATTGTCCAAAAAGTACACATCATAGACGACACGATGGAAAGAAACTTGTACAGACAAAAGCAATGGCTCATAAATGCAAATCGTTGTTCGACACCTTTACATAATAAATGTTGAGCGGTTTGCATGTAAATGGCCCGTCAACACCTTGAGCTCTGCATGCCGTTTGGCCCTTAGGGTTGCGAGTCACCGGCTCTTCACCCCGAAGAAAATACAAATAATAGAAGGGGGAGAGAGAGAAGGGGCAACAAATTCACTACACGGCTGTTTGGTCGCACAGACGTCACTCTGAGAGGGCGCAAAAAAAAAAAGTTCGAATATACGATGGTCCAAATGGCCAACACGAGTCGTGATAAAAATTCGTTTGAGCGCTGATTTTGTGAACACGTGGTTCGTAAGTCGCGAATTTCCGCCTAAATACGTTAATATATTTTTTTTCCCGCAGTACTTCTTGCAATTTTTTTTAAAGGGTTTTGTTAACATGCCAAGAAGAGTAGTGAGTTCGTGTTTAAAGATAGTGAACTCATTTCCGTTCATTTACAACGATCTCTAGAAAAAAAATTTGCCGGTACTCTTGAGTAAATTTACTGCCAACATTTTAAACGACGGTTCAGCGCGGAGGGATACGAAGACCTGGGGGTAGTATGTATATCCTGCGCCATCACAGCTCATCCACCAACCCTCGCGATATCGTGACGACCAATTTGAATAAACCAACAGATCTATTTCCATCGCCGGTGACAACCGATCGTTATAACGACGCAACGTTCACGAGACTTGAACTAGGGTGGGGGGAGGGACGGGGGCTTAAGAGGAGGAGGGGGGGAGGCTTTATATCTCGTCGCATCCGAGGCACGAGGGAAGAAAACGGGAACTCGTTGACCCCCGCGCGTGTCACGTGACGACGTCCGGTCGAGAAGGACGGACGCGCGGGCAGGAATACCCGGGGACAGCTGGGGGACAGCTGGGGGGCAGCTGAGGGGCAGGTGTCCCCCGTGACAGCGAGCGACGTGCTGGCCTCCAAATCACCGCCACTGCAGGCCAGCTCTCATCGGCCTCGTCTGCAACGTCGCCATCGTCCACTGTTAACCTTTTGACGTGAATACGTCTTTAAAATTGCATCCATATTGGGAACTAAATTCAAACAAACGAATGATAACAAACTCGGGGTATACAGTTTGGTGTTGCAGCTACATGTCTATCATCTCCATCCAAAATTTAATTACACCACTGGATAGCTAAAGGATCAAAAAATTAGTTACGCTAAGTGAGGACTGTGACGCATCGCGCGCGGTGGGAGGGGGAAGCGCCGCCATTTTGAGGTCATTTTGCTGCGTTCCGAGATTTCAATTTAGTTTAATTTTTGACTCGGAGAAGCTACGACGTTCGTTTGAGATTCAATCGTCAGCTCTCGTCAAAATATATCGATTGCATGTATAAAAAATTATTGTAAAATAGTTACAGTGAATATATATGGTGTTAAAATTAAAAAAATAGCGTATTTTATATTTTATATAGAAAATATTACGTGTTACGTACACGTACAATACACGACCGTGTCCATGACACAGCCACACCCCATTTATTTTAATGGAACAGAAATATTCATGCAAACTGTATCGCTAAAAAATAGTGTTCGTAATAATACTGGGTTCGGATTCTTCCCCGGGCATTTATGTTTTGTGTTGTTCCAGTACATCAAATAGTTTATTTGTAAACCGTTATCTAAATGGCTTTCCAGCATTAACTGCGTGCGCAATAAACATGCTGCAACAAAATAAAGTCCAATGGTTGAATATTCGATTATCATTATAATGATATTGAAAAATTTACGCTTAAATGAAACATCAACTAAAAATATAATTTGTTTTTGCCAAATTTCCTACGAGATACTCAATATCATCTCTAAACACGTATTTCATATATGTTAAAATAACCGTAACAATGTGTTGTACAAATTTAAAATATCTTCGTCGTAGTATTACAAACTATTTCTTGACAACTGATATCCTAGGGAATATTTGTAAAAGTACAAAAAAAATCTGTTTTGTTAAGCCAGATCCTACGGGTATTCCTGAAAGAATCCGAAAAATCAATATTTTTTTTTTTAATTTTCTGCATTCTACAAATTTTATGGAAAACCTGAATTTAATAAGGATCAGCTATAACTATAGTTTAACCTGTGTGAGACTGGCGTTTAGAATTGAATTGATTTTTTTTAATGTCTACAGTGGTAACAATACCTACCGTTAATAGACAAAATTCAATATTTAAATATCAAAAAATTAAATAAAAAAGGTTAAAACCTATTTTACTAATTTCTGTTCATATCTATCCTCCCAAAATAAAATCGCATGTTATGTTTGGCCGCAAATTTCACGTCCATTGTCACTCATAAAAGTTTTTTTTTGTG
Organism: Bacillus rossius redtenbacheri; assembly: GCF_032445375.1. Lineage (NCBI taxonomy): Eukaryota > Metazoa > Arthropoda > Insecta > Phasmatodea > Bacillidae > Bacillus > Bacillus rossius. The sequence goes on from NC_086336.1 coordinate 61,478,074, forward strand.
ATACTCATTTAATAACACTTATGAAGTCCGAGTTAACCATAGTTAACTAAATAATACCGCAAGACATGACATAGTATTGCCAAAAATATCCACATGGAGCGTGAAATAATTTTCTTGTTTCAAATGTTGTCTGTTTGATGGCCGAGGAAGGCTGCCCGCAAAAACATTCATTAATAATTTATTTTAAAAAAAAACTTAACATATATTTGGCCGTGTTTTCACGTAATGTTCCTGTTGAAACCATACGCACGTTTTTAAAAAAAAATTTCACCTTAATTTTACGAAGAACGCTGATTACAACTTATACAGGGATCTTTGTTGTTTTACAGTTAACTTCGTAAATTAACGGGTTAATGTTTTCACTTACATACATTGAGCACGAATCCACATAAATTACCTCGGTACACCACAAAGATATTCTGAAACTGGCGTAAGTCAACAGAAAGAACTAACTCCCTTCTTTCTTGTACTCGACTGTTCGCCCTGTGTACAGCGGAGCACGAAATCGGGGGAGTTGGAGTACGGAGTATAGTTTTCTGTTATCCGAAATTACGAACAATACTTCGTTTATCACGGGGAATTTCTTTCTTTAAAAAGTCCGTAAACTTTACTGTGTTTTCCAACCGTGCTGCAAGTTACCAGGCTTTCGTTTTCTGTAATACGACTTGCGAAATAAGTGTTGTTCGCATCGCCGTGGAGTACACTAGCTACGGCACGCCGCGCTTCTCCTAGCGTTATTATTATTTTTTTTTCCTTCCATCCAGCCAGGGCCCCTTGGGCGCCACTCGGGCGTTGTGGGAGTAGCTGAGAGGACGAGTCTCGCCTCTATGGCCTCCTTACACTCTCCTGCAATCCCCGCCTACCGTCTACCTCCACCAACCCCCTCCCCCTCCCTTCCCGCGACCCTCTCGCAGATACCTTCGCCTTTTCATTGGACGCGGGAGACATGCGGGGAAGGGAGAGGCGGCGGTCGTCCTCAGAGGGCAGAAGCGGATCCCAGCCCTTCCCGGCCCCTCCTTCAGCGTCGAGGGCACAAAAGGGCCCGCTGGCGCCCACCCCGACTCTGCCGAAATGAATGTCTCATCGGCAGGGGGAACCCCCCTGAGTTCTGTAATGGCGTCTCGATTTTAAAGCTGTCAGCTCGAGAGAAAAATAAATAAATAAAGGGCCTAAAAAAACTGAAAGTATAATTTATGATAAAATTTTCATCAACAGTAACGTAAATTTCTCTAAATGAAGAGAAATACTGATAACAGAATGAATCGGTTTTCCAAATAACACTGAATTTTGCAGACTATGCAGTTTTTTGCACAATATACATTTTTGAAATAAAACTTCTTTGGGATTGAACGGGAGTAAAATTTCAAGGCAATGTTTTCGTGATTTTTATTTGTCACGAATTATTATTTGATTAACGAAATCACACACCGTATTATAATTTATTATGAGCCCACAAGCGTGAAAATTTGTTAAGTCCAACTAAGAAAATGCTATTTAAAAAAAAGTATAAACATCTCCCGTGCGTGGAATATTAATCGTTTTTATTTTCACTTTGTGACAATGTGGTTATAATGTAAAGAATTACTGTGATGAAGGTCCGTGCCTTTTAGTTATAGCATCGATGAGCGGTGGACATGTTACTCCATTGTTCATTGCTTCGACGGCAAAACATTATCAATACCTATCGATGAATGCATTGTGATTTTTTGCAGTTGTATAGTTTGTTCTAGGACAGTACGTTTTCATGCCTATTTTAGTTAGCTGGATTGTTAGGGTATAGTTTTACTAAACTAAAACACAGTCTTATTGAAGTGGCACGCAGCATGATCACCATTAATTCCTCGTCAAGAAAGGTGGGTGTTACCTCTTGCTAGAAAAATAAAATTGTTTTCCTTGTAAGATTGTGTAGATGGTGTTGAGAAATAATGCAAAATGTTTAATTTTGTTAACCACCGACGCAAACAGAAGGGTGTTGCAAGTTTAACGTGTGTATCTATCTGTGTATCTGTCTGTGGCATCGTAGTTCTCAAACGAACGATGCGATTTGATTTAGTTTTTTTTTTTTGACGTGATAACGTCTTATAAATCGATGAAAGCCGGCTGCACGCATGAAAAATTGTCAAGTTCCGCCTGAGCCGAGCGTGCAAGAACCGGCCAACTACCGTGCGAGAAAATCTTCTATAATATCAAACAGGTTAAGGCGGGCTTTTTAACTAATTGTCCGTGATTATATTTAAACAAATTATTTAAATTAAATTTGCAAAAACTGCAAATAATATTTGAAAATTAAAAAGTATGCAATTTTTCATCAATGTTTTCTTATGACGTTATCACGTAAAATTATCGTCCGTAAACCGACTTTGCAGACAACCTTTTTTGTTTTGTTTGAAAGGTGACTTGATCGAGTGTGTTCTTAGCTATTATTCAAGAAAATCTGTTCAGTCGTTTGAAGATCATCAGCTCTTTTCTAGTTGATGAAGGCATGTGAGCAACTTCGACAGGTCTGATCGATTCGAAATTTGGTATCCTGTTACTTCAATGATATTGCAAGAACATGGTAACCTTGACCTGATGCAGTATGGTATGGATGGCGTAGTACGGTGCAGACCACAAAAACAAAACAATGGTAAAATACGATGATAGTGTGTAATGCATTTTAATTACTAATAGTAGCTTCAAGTGAGAATTGCAAAGTCGGGGGTATTTTTTATTTTTTATTTAATATTTTTTTCTATAACTGCAAAAAAATCTGGTTAAAGCTTTATTTAACCAGCAGCCTAGCATTTTGATTTTGCTAATTAATTTATGTAAGAAATTTTCGAAAAATTGGACTGTATAAGTGAACTTTTATGCATAATCCAGCCGAATAAACACAGGAAATAACTTCTAGTTGTTTAACACTACGGAATTAGTCAGACAAATTTCATTATTAGATTTGCCTGATTTTAGAAACAGAAAATAACGTTTGAAATATGTATGGCACAAAAATTAAAAAAAACAATTGCGTAAATTGCAATGCCTAAATAATGAAAAATTAGTGCTAACATAATAATACAATAATGTGATAATGCGAGAAAAATTACCTGGAAAATTAAATTAACCAAGGACATTAAAAAACTTAATTTGGTGGAATAAAAATTATTTCAACCCGAAAACTATATATTTAATCCAAAATTGAAAAAAAAAAAAATAGAATTTATCACTACAAAATTTTTGAAATAATACTTATAACCTTATACGAAGATATCTTAAATAGAATATAATTCAAGCGGCAGCGCAATTTTCGATGGTCTTTAAAGAACACAATTGTGCTCTTGATTAAATTACGTTAAGGGGCATAAGTTAATTCTGTGTTATAAATTGCACTGTTGAATCTCCATATCGAATTATTACTATTGAAATTTGCTGGCTTGAGGGTTTATAGTCACTTCGAGGTAGAAGAATCCAAGGTTTTGGCCGACATTGCAATTACCTCTTCGGACGATATCGACTTACTTGTTGTCCGACTTGATGCAGCCACAACCTACAGAGCCCAAACATTATGCAATGGTCTGCCCTGTAATTTTTTTTTGTAAATGGAACAGATATGTTCATGTAAATTTATATATATTTGTAAATTTGTACATTTACATGCGAACAACTGAATCTATACAACATAGTGTTCGCAGTAATAATGGGTTCGGATTCATACCCGGGTAGTAGTACTCTGTTTTGTAGCAGTACCAGTCATTTGTTAACTTTTCCCTGAATAGTTTTCCAGCATTAATAAGCACAATATACAAAATAAAGTCCAGTTACTGACTATTTGATTAAATTTTCCATGGTTTAAAAATTATTCTTAGTGTAACATAAATTACAGTACATAATTGTGCGCCATTTTTCGTAAGAAATACTCTGTATTATCTCGAAAATCGTATTTCATATATGAAAAAGTATCCATATCCATGTGTGGTACAAATTTACAATATCTTAATTGTAATATTGCAAACTATTTCTTGGCAACTGGTTTACAAAGGAATCTTTTTAAAATTACAGAACATTGTTTTCTGCGTGCATACTTTATACAAACTTGCTTTTTAATTGTTTAATTTAGTTCATTAGTGATTTTTCTTCAAAGATACAGGCTGTATTTTAAAACAAAATGACTACACTACTAAAAATTACATTTTAAAATTGAAATCTCGAAAGAAATCACACAGAAAACGTATTTTGTAATCACGTGAAATAAAAAAAAACACCCCCTTTTTTTTTTGTTCACAGATTTTTGTTTTACATTGAGTACATATAGCTTTAGGTAAAAAAAAAAAAAAAAGACGAAATTCTGTGACATTACGTCACAACCGTTGATTCACGGGCCCCATCAACCATGCGTCACGTCATTTGCAATTTCCTCTTCCTTTTCAATCCGAAATTCGACACTTCCCCCCCCCCCCCTTCCCAGACTCAGCGAAACCCCTCCTCGACGATTCCGCAGGTAGCTCTGCAACGCACTGAAATTTCAGGCTCGTTCCAGAGATTGCAGGCTTAGACTGGCGCGGTGCGTGTGGGTTATCCTAGTGGAACCTCGGGCCGCCATAAGAAATGAAAAGAAGAAAAAAACAGATTTAATGGGTAGTTTTTTTTTTAATGTGTAACATCTTATCTCTCGATATACGGCATTTGGTACGAGTAATTTCTTGAATGGAACGGAAGTTGCATGGAACGGAAATGTGTACCCACGGTGCTGCCATCTGTGGCGGATGGCGCGAACCAAAGTTCACAAAGCCAAAGGGAAACTTTATAATAGGTACTAAATGTTTAGTAAATTTTAAGAATATGGACAGTATTTTAATAAAATTCCTTGTCAAAAATCAGGTCCAAAGCCGGGGGGTTTGGTATTTTCTCAAGACTTTTCCGCTTTTATACGAACAGTTTTTTACAGTTTATAATTTCGGTCTGAATATCAAATGATTCAATAGTCAACGGGAGCTGCTCTAGCTGTGAATTCTAGCGGTGGGTGCGGAAACTAAGTGTGATTTGCGTCAAGAAATACAGTCAAAACACAATTTGCGTAAGCTTATAGCTATTTATCATGCTCGGAATTATTTTAAAGAATCCTATGTTTTTCCGAGTTTTTTTCTCTTCAGTTTCGCGTCTCTGGAGACTTGCCCGGTCGGGATATCGTAAAAATCACCAGCCCGGAATTGAAATTCCTTTCCGAAGAAATTTTTAATGCAGTGGACTACAGGATTAAATGTCTCCTGTGTCTAGCTAGTTTTACTGTTTTCACATTTCACTGCGATCAATGGCGTACGCAGAAATTCGTCTTGAAAGATGACCGAGAAAAGAAAACTGTACAAATTATTTTGTAGCAAGTGTAAGACTTACATTTCAGTCAATTACAAATTTGTATGTATATTTTTAGGTTATTTAAAAATTGTTTGTGTGTTCTTTAATAATAAGTAGCAATAACAGTAGATATACGTAATGAGTGATTTCACAAGGGCAAAAAGATAAAATGGTTTTTAATTTTTAAAGCTCCACAAATTTTAGGTTACATGTACAATAATACCAAACGACTGATTTCGTAATTTAACAGTAAAAACGGAACCACGGGTAAAATGGCCGTCGCCGTCAAGGTCAAAGGTCAAGGTCATCCAAGATGACCGCCGTGACGTCATTGACCCCAGCACACACCACGACCCAGACCCATGTGCCCGGACTGTGCCAAGCTATGCTTCTAGTAAGCAGTCATTAGTCTATGTGTTTTTTGTTTAGTATTATTAATATTCTGAACAAATATTGAAACCAAAAAGTATCAAGGTATGCATATTGTTACAAGTGGTTAGGTTGCAAATATGATTTTTTTTCTCTCTTGTATTATTTTTATTTATGTTGCTAAGCATAGGTTTCCTAATTAGCCTTACGATCAAAAAAAAAATATGTAAAAGGTCACCATGTAAAATCCCACAGCACGCCACTTCCAAACCTTGCGCGAAGAGGCAACACTGTATTGGGTGCGCCCATGGTGTCATTTTTGCAAACGTTTAACCAATGAAAACGTAACGTGTGTAATAAGAATAGCATCGTGACCAATATGCACTTGCGACTTTAAAATTTTTCGGAACACTTCTTTTCAATTCTGAAAGACAGAAATGAAAGCAAAATTTTAATAAGCTGGAAGTTGGCTGATGATTGCGTTTCGTTTTTTTTGCGTCTTACGTAATTTATAAAAAAAAAAGTTTTAGAAAAGGTTTATATTAAAACTTATTGGATCTTGTGTTACGTGCGGGTTTTTTTCTCGTTTTTTATAAAATCAGACTAGAAAATAAGCTATATCATAATTTGAGTTACGGCTATTTTCTTCAAACATTTCGAGAAGTTTCTTGAAACATGCAGAACACGGGTATTTATTTTAACATTAACGCTCCAAATAATATTTATCCTTACGCTGTAAAAATAAAAATTGATAATTAATTAAAGAAAAATTGTAAAGTAATCGATTACTGATTTGCCACTAAATGTAAACAACTATGATGTTCAATAGATTTATGTGTCATTTATTGTTTATGGAAGCAAAACAAAATGTAATGTGTTAATGTCAAACAAGTGATTACTTCATAAACAAATGTATATACACTTTACACACTGTATGCGTTCAACGCGCTGCCTCAAATAACATATTTTATTAATTTGTTAATTTCGTTGTACGTGTATATTGGCAGTGACGAAAAATCACTCCAGGCAATGTGAAATTTATTTTTCATTCAATGTTTACTAAAATTTTCATTAGTGATTTTTCCATTGTTTCGGAGCAAACAAGAATGTTAAATGAATATGGCATTAAATTTGTATAAATGTAATTACTTTTACATGCTTTAGTGGATACAAATAAAAGCAACCCCGTTAAATGTTATAAAATATTTTTAACAAAGGAACAATTGTGCGAATTTTACATGAGGCTTCTGTAGTTATCTCCACCGCTAAATAGATGTCTATTAGATATCATTGTTTTAAAAAAAACTATATAAATTATTTTTTCCTTTCTGATAAATGTTGAGCTTACGTAAAGAGATAGAAATTTATCGTTTAGATATTTTTAAATGTGTACGAGTCTTTCAATACTCACCAGAAATGTGTAACATCTAACGTTCGTAACGAACCAATTCATGTGTTCTCATGTTGCAAATACACTTATTATACGAAACCCAGACACAAACGTATCGTAGAATTCTTTAAAATAATGCCGAGCGTGATAAATATATACGCAAATTGTGTTTTCCATTACATTTCTTGACATGAAATACACGACACTTTCGCACCCAACGATATAACCATACTTAAAAAATAAAAACAAAGAGTTTAGAAAGGGAATAAGTAGAAAATTCAAAATATCATCAAAAGATTCCCAATGACACAAAATTAGATTTCCAAAAAAGTAAAAAAAAAAATTACCGTTTCAGTTATTATAAGCACGTTATTCGCAAGGCGCCTGATAATGATGACTATAACTAACAATTTAAATTAATAATTAAGGCTTATTCCACTTATGTAGCATTATTTCAAAAGTTACTCTAATGTTACACTTCCATTTTTATATTTTATACACATCTCTATGGAGTAGGCTATATATTTTTGATTCATGATACGCTTGTCTCCAAGGTGTATATATATCTTTAGCGTTACAGAGTAAGTGAGTCAGTGATGAGCGTAACAATATATGATTTTGATAATTGCTAATGGTTTACGTTCTTCTGGTTTATTTTGTTTAGCTAATAATGTTTATGAACGTTTGGGTAGACGAAGTTTATTTATTATTAAATGTTTAATTAGTTTTATACCTAATATTTCATTAAGGTGATATTTATTAACATGTTCATATATGGCTGCTCCACCTTCGTTGAATATAATAAAAAAATAGGATAATTACTAACCATCATCCGACGTTATCAAGCACCAATTCCGCGAGGTTTTGGGCGGAACAATATGGCGACGGCGAGGTTTTAAAAAAAAAGAAGAAGAGCGGCTTCACCTACGTCACAGCACGCCGTCTCCTGACTCCACGCCCGGGCCAGGCTCCTCCCCCCTCCCGCGCATGCGCGCACGTTGCGTCGCTCTCCCGCCCGATTTGCAAGATATTGGATCCGGCCGCGGCCGCCGAGAAATACTCGGAGCTGCCGCCGGGGGCCCGCGGGAAATAAATCGCTGGAACATCCGATAGGGAAAGAAATAAATTTCTGCACGTTGGGAAAGAGCGGCCAGACGGGTGAAGGAAGGGGGCTTGGGGGGAGGGGAGAGAAAGGAAAGGGCTTGTGGGGGCAAAAAAAAAAACCCTGCGTGTATCGGCTTCTGGATGCGGAACTCCGTCTGATGCGACTTGGGGGGAAAAGTTCAGTGTTGTTTTCCGCTCCTTTTTGGGCCTTAGGGGAAGGGGGGAGTGGCGTGAGGAAGAGTATCGAAAAATGAAGGTAGGAGGGGGGAGGAGGAGGAGGAGGAAGAAGTGATCCCCAAAAGACCCGGAAAAACTTTCTGCTAACGGTCAAGGCAGCCATTAATTTTTCATTGCGAGTGTTGCAAAGAAGAAATGCAATTTTTTTTTCGCAACGATGTCTGTCTTCTCTTTCCACATTTTTTTTATATCCCTGCCAGTCATCCAAGTGAGAGCTGACGCGAATCACAAAAAAAAAAAAAATTACGTTCAATTTTCACGATAGGAAGTTCTGCTCGATCTGCTGTCAACACAGCATCTTCATCATGGGCTCGCGTCATCAGAAGTCATGCTATGTAATTACAAACTAAAAAGCCTCTGAGTAAAAAATACAGTATGAAAACGAAACACGGGGAAAGAACTACTCATCCGTCTTCCAGCGTATTTATGCGTAGTTTTTCGTGAACGGACACCACTCTCATCTCGAGCAGTTTTAAACATTTTAAAATTTACTATTTAACAGCAAATTTTCATAGCGAAATTATTTTAACTTTTCATGGCGTCAAATATACATATGCAGCCTATCAATGTGTTGTTTCTCTACAGTATGATCTGAACGCTGCGCTATCTCAACACTTCATTATTAACTAAGGGTTTTCAAAATTATAATGCCAGTAATATATAACGTATTTTTTTAAGTTTGTATTATTTCTTTCTGTAACTATAAATTATCACATTAAGTTTAAAAGTACAGTTGTACTATCATAAAATTATATTGACAACGTCTAATAGATCGATGAACGCCGGCTGCACGCACGAAAAAGTGTCCCGTTACGCTGTGTCCCGTTTCGCTCATTGTACGCTTGCGCCGCATCTATCTCTCTTCCACTCGATTGTAACAACCATCGTTTTGACTTTTTCGAGGCATGTCATCCTTGAAACACTCCCATTCGTTTCCTACTTTTCCTATCATCGTCCTATGCTTAACAGAATAACACAGATTGGAAGAAGTTAAATAGCAAACATGTATAAAAGTTATAGTTAAAATAATCTCTTCGTTAAAGTAATTAACATACGAGGGTTATTTTTTTCAACCTCCGATCGGCTGTAATAAAAAAACGGGAATGAATTAGGAAATTATTTTAATGTCAAAAGAAACGTACATCTTTACTCTATTTTTCCACATAATCACCGTGTATATTGAGGCATTTGTCGTACCGATGCACCAGCTTTCCAATACCCTCTGCATAAAATGATGCCTCCTGCCTATTCAGCCACAGTGCCCTGCAATGTGCTTACAGTTTCATTTCTCCATGACATGCCCATTAATCGATACCCTAATCGCTCGTACACGAATCAACACGTCTCGTAGTGTTTACCCCCTTCCACCAACCATGTGGAGCGGCTAACTCACACCTCAGTTGAAGCTTGGTTATGGGAATGTCAACATGGCTGCACCGATAAACTGTACGGCGAAATGCGAGCTGCGTGGAGTCATCCGTTTCTTACAGGCAGAAGGGCACACTGCAGCAGAAATCCATCGCCGAATGAGTGTTGAGTACTGTGAAAACTTTATGAGCGATGGCGTTGTGCGAGAGTGGTGTCGGAAATTCCGCGAAGGCCATATTAATGTTCATGATGAAGGTGGACAAGGAAGGAAGTCGCTAGTAACAGATGAAACAGTTCAGAGAGTTGATGCAGTTGTTCGTGAGAGACGTCGATTCACGATTTCAGAACTGTCTGAACAATTTCCGCTCATTTCAAGGTCAGCCCTATACACCATTGTTACAGACAATCTCGGATACAGGAAAATCTGTGCTCGATTGGTACCCAAGATGTTGACTGACATCAACAAGGAGCGGCGAATGGCATCAGCCTTGTCGTTTTTGCTGCGTTACGCAGACGATGGTGAACATTTTTTGACTCAAATTGTGACAGGTGATGAAACATGGATTCATTTCGATAATGAAGAAACAAAACTTCAATCACAACAGTGGATGCACACATATTCTCCAAACAAGCCGAAAAAGTTCAAACGGACATTCAGCACCAAGAAACAGATGGCTACAGTGTTCTGGGATCACCAAGGTGTGCTACTGGTTGATTTCATGGAGCCAGGGACAACAATCAATGCTGCTGCATACTGCGCGACACTACGACGGCTAAGACAGTCGATACGCAACACGCGGAGAGGAATGCTGACATCTGGTGTTGTCTTGCTTTATGACAACGCCCGACCGCATAGTGCCGCTGTAACACAACAACTCCTTGCAAGATTTCGATGGGAAGTGTTTGATCACCCTCCTTACAGTCCGGATTTGGCACCGAGTGACTATCACCTTTTCCCCACGTTGAAAAAGTGGCTTGGAGGACGACGCTTCAACACCAATGATGAACTGCAGAGCACTGTTAAAACGTGGCTGAATAGGCAGGAGGGATCATTTTATGCAGAGGGTATTGGAAAGCTGGTGCATCGGTACGACAAATGCCTCAATCTGCACGGTGATTATGTGGAAAAATAGAGTAAAGACGTACGTTTCTTTTGACATTAAAATAATTTCCCAATTCATTCCCGTTTTTTTTATTGCAGCCGATCGGAGGTTGAAAAAAAAATAACCCTCGTATTTGAATTAATGAGTGCAAGTAAAAATAAATTTATCAATTAAATTGTAGATTTCATTTCACTCCTTCTTAGCATCCATACAAAATAGTGTTAATTCAATAAAAATGATTCAATTTTATTCATAAAAGTATGGAATCATTTCATCAATGTTTTGTTATGACGTTGTCACGTTAAACTATCGTCCGTAAACCAACTTTACAGACAACTGAATTTTTTTTTTTACCTCTGAGCGAGGTTTTTATGCCTCTGCATGTGTTCTACCTGAAGGCATGCGCGCCGAATGGGAGCCCGGCCTGAGTGTTCAGCCGTTGCGAGGCCGCTGCGCGCACACGACCAGGCGACACCTAGGCGACTTCCCTCCCTCGCCCGAAAACACCCGACGATCCATCATGGCGTGCCTCGCCCAGAAAGGAAACACCCTCCCGCCGCGGGGCAGCTCCGCTAATTACGGCCGGTCACGTGACGGCCGACTTGATATTCAGGGCCGCGCGCCGCTCATTTCCACGAGCCGACGCGACTGTTAATGGCCGCGCCGGCGAGGCGTCGCGACGCTCGGCGCCGCGCAACAGCGGCGCAAGCGCCCTGCTCGCTTTTGTCCGCGCCTTGCGGGACTCTCGCGGGGATCAGGCTGTCGGGTGTGAGCTCGCGGCATGATTTCTCACAGGGATCAGGCTGTCGGGTGTGAGCTCGCAACATGATTTCTCACAGGGATCAGACTGTCGGGTGTGAGCTCGCAACATGAATTCTCACAGGGATCAGGCTGTCCAGTGTGAGCTCGCAGCATGAATTCTCGCAGGGATCAGGCTGTCGAGAGTGAGCTATCAGCATGAATTAACTCTTCGACTGGGCAATCTTTCCCGGAACTTAGCAGAAATTTAAATGTTTATACTATAACCGTTTATGACACGATTGAGATTATAACAATATGGCGTTATGTATTTGAATTTTTAAAACATGTATTTTCCGTAAATCTGTAGACTGTATCTATGTTTGTTTTTTTCTGTAAATGGAACAAAAATATTCATGTCAAAATACAGATATTTGTAAATTTGTACATTTACACTACTAAATAGTGTTCGGAGTATTAATACTGGGTTTGAATTCTTACCCGGGAATTTTTGCATTGTGTTATCATAGTTCCTCCAATAGTTTAAAGTTATTTGTGAACCGTTTCCTGAATAGCTTTCCAGCACTAACTTATCACATTAATAAGCATAATAAAAAAAATAAGTCAAATTATTGGATATTCTATTATCTTTTGAATGGTTAAGAAAACATGCTTAAACGGAACATTAAATAAAATATAAAATTAGGTAGCTTATTTTCGTACGAAATACTTAGCAGTATCTCGAAAAACATATTCCATATATACACAAAGTTGCAATATCTTTCTTGTAGTATTACAAACTAATTCTTGGCAACTGGTTTCTAAAGGATTCTTTTGTAAAAGTAAGTACAGCTTTTTTTTTTCTGTGTAAAGAATGCGCAAATTTGAATGTTTTCGCATGTTGTTAAATTATAATATGGCTACTGTTATAAATAAATGTTTCAGAGAGAACTATTTTATTTACTTCTATGAATAAAATCATCATCGCACATAATATTTTTAGCGTTTCTATGTAAAAAAAAAACCCTCACACGAACAGGGACTCCAGAATTAATGTATTTTAAGGTTCTGTTGCAATTTTTTTTAATGGGGTTTAATTTTGTTGCTTGCCTTTCGGGTTAACTTCGGCCTTAATCGGGAGTGTTCGCCGCACGATGCATATGATCGGGAGTTCGCCTTCGTCTTCGAACATGTTTGGCTTGCACTCCAACCGCGATCCTGCTACAATTTAATTGGCTGGAACCAGGGCGTGACAATGTCGCCTGCGTGGTACACTCAGTACCATCAGCAGCCGTATTGTGTAATTACATTTTCCTGTATTTGCTAATAGTTCGTGAAACCCGCCTTGTTTATAGACACTATGTAGAGTAATTAAAGTTTATAAATAAGGTGAAGTTTTTATTTATTGTAATCGTGTGAGTTTGAACCAATAAATAAAATTTAAAACATTATGCGTCTCTTTAGTAAACAAGAACCACCAAGCTGTCGTTGAAATGTATACTCTTGCACAAATATTAAAAAAAAATAACATTTTCTGCACTTTTCAAGTTATGTCGAGTAAAAGTCATGCACCTGATTTTTATTTCACTACATTAACGGATATTTTACTGCGATTTATTAAATCCTTAAATATTAGAAACAATTTTCTGAAAATAACTTAAGGTTTACTTATCAACGCGGGTTAGGGGGGGGGGGGGGGGAGACACTCCCCTGCCCGGGTAGGCCAGCTTTATGGAAATTTCACGTGTCTCAGTTTAAGGCATTTGGTTTGAGTTATTTCATGAATGCGGCGTAAGTCAAGGAACGGAGGGGCAAGCCAAAGTTAACAAATATAAAGGGAGACTTCATACTTTTAATTGTTTAATGAAATTAACAAGATGGGCAGTATTTTAAATAAAATTTCCTTGTCAAAAATCAGGCCCAAATCCGGGATTTTTAGCATCTAATTTTTCAAGGTTTTTTGTTTTGCTTTTTATCGAAGCCGTTTCATTACATAGTTGAAAAATGTTGCTCCGCAAACAGAATGATTCGATAGCCGACGCAGCTTTTCTGCAACGAATTCTAGCGGCGGCTGCGGAAACTGCGTGAAATGTAGTCGAAAACACAATTTGCGTTCCAATTTATAACGCTCAGCATTATTTTAAAGAAATATACGTTACATTTTTAGTACCTACAAGACCCCCAAGATTCTCGTTACAAGTTTATTTGCAACATGGGGAAAAAAAAACACGAAATTTGCTTGTTAACGAGTTTAGATGTTGCTCTGGCGAGTACTGAAAGACTTCTTCGTAAATCTGATACGAAATTTTTTTTTTTAAACATTGCAGACACGTGTGTGTGTGTGTGTGTGCCGAGAGAAAAAAAACTGTTACAATGCTGAAGCAGGGATGGTGCGCAATGACGAAGTAATGGGAGTTGAACCGCTCTGTTCCCGCGGCGCCGTCGCCGCTGTAAATGATTAGCGAATCACGTCACGTTACGCATGCACCTCCGGCTAGCACTGCCTTCCTTCCTTCCTTCCTTCCTTCCCCGTAACTTTTCCCTCATCACCCCCCCCCCCCTTCCCAGGAACGTCCGTTCCTCCATCGCCGAACTTTTCCGCGGGGCCTGTTCCCGCCAGCTCGCCCTTCGCTGACGCCTTCCACAAAACAGCGCGGAAGATTGCTGCCGCATCAGAATCGCCCTCCCGGTTTAATTGCTACCAGTCTTCGGCAGAAAACCTTTCCTGAACCCGCTAATTAGTGTGGGGGGGGGGGGGGGAAGAGGTAAGTTAACGGGCACGAATCTCCGATACACCACTGCAAACCCCCCCCCCCCCCCCAATCTTCTCTACCGCCTAACTTCCAATCCCTCGACATACTGTAATTTTTTTTTGTAACTGGAACAGAAATATTCATGTAAAAAAAAATTGGTTGTCTGTAAAGTCGGTTTACGGACGATAGTTTAACGTGACGTCATAACAAAACATTGATGAAATGATTGCACACTTTTATGAATAAAATTGAATCATTTTAATTGAATTAGCACTATTTTGTATGGATACAAAGAAGGAGTGAAATGAAATCTACAATTTAATCGATAAATTTACTTTTATTTGCACTCATTAAAGTGTAACGGTACAATGTGCGTTAGGGGACAATGTGCGTAACGGGACAATGAGTCATCCTTTTTCGTGCATGCAACCGGCGTTCATCGATTTATTAGACGTTGTCACGTCAAAATGCAGATATTTGTAAATTTGCTCATTTATATGAAAACAAAATACATCAGTACAGAATAATGTTCGCAGTTTTACTGGGTTCGGGTTCTTACCCGGGAATTTATGCATTGCGTTGTCCCAGCACCGTTCACTGAATAGCTTACCGGTATTAACTGATCACGTTAAAAAGCATAATAAAACGAAATAAGGTCCAATTATTGAATATTTGATTAACTTTTCCACGTTTAAAATAATATGCTTGGATGAAATTTCCATTAAAATATAAAATCATGTGCTAATTTCCGTAGAAAATACTCAATATTATCTCCAAAAAAACGTATTTCATAAGTGCAAAAATAATCATAGATGTGTTGCCCAAAACTACAATATATTTATTTCAGCATTACAAACTATTTCTTGGAAACTGGTTTCAAAAGAATATTTTGTAAAAGTACAGAAAATCGTTTTCTGTAAAACGACTTAAAGCATTTACGAGTATTTTCCGACCTATGCTGATGCGTAAGTCTAAGATTAACCCGAACTTCAGTTTCTTATACAGAGTGATTGGACACTGCAAGTTTACGAGCGCGCACGTTGGCGTACTTGGTTATGGGAAAAAGCTACTCGCAAATCTATTT
This sequence comes from Bacillus rossius redtenbacheri, assembly GCF_032445375.1. Classification (NCBI taxonomy): domain Eukaryota; kingdom Metazoa; phylum Arthropoda; class Insecta; order Phasmatodea; family Bacillidae; genus Bacillus; species Bacillus rossius. Next base: position 61,493,548 of record NC_086336.1, read on the forward strand.
GCGGTAGTACGTTGCAAGATACATTTATTTGACCTGTATAGCGCTTAAGTTACAAGTTAAAGCATACTTGATTGAATTTTTTTAATAATTCATGTACATTCAGTATGTCGAACTGCATGCATAGGTACAATTATCCACGAAGCAAATACGAAACGTGTTATTGCTCATATCTTCACCAGACTCGCTGTTGGCCAACAACGATACACGTTCCATAGTTTGTAGCAAACAATAAAACAAATAAAAGTCACTTTACAGATTTAGCTGCGCGAATGTTGCCGTCCGTGAATTTCGCCGTTTACGGTTATGTTGATGGTCTCGAAAATAATTCCAGAATACACGGGAACCCGTCCGGGTGGTTGTTAAACGTAAGCGCCAAACTAAACTGTGCCGGGATAAATGACTCTTTGTCCTTGTAGCTGGGTGTATGACCTAAGCCACGGGTAACAAACATTTTAGTGCTGCGAACTAGTTGTGTGTGTTATTGGTCTGCAGACTATTATGGCGCTATCTACATGCTCTTATATCGCGCGTTAACACTTTCATCCCCTCATAACCTAGCACATCCTGCAGACGTTATAATCTGCTTCTAAGCTTCGCTTGTTGGTTTTCCTTTTTAGTGCATGCCTTCCATCGCTAAGGTACCCAATCTCGGACACCTTAAAATATGTTCAACCAGACACTTCTCTTCTTTTAGTCAGATGAGAACTGTGGTGGTTGTTTGGTCATATCACTCGCTTCTCACTAAGCTGGCCTGTGTTCGATTATCGCTGAGGACATACTTTTATTAGTCGTAAGTGAGAAATGTGGCGGACAATTCCGCGATTCGTTAAGTTTTCTAGGGCTACCTACTCCCATGTTGAATTTTTTTTAAATTTATTTTCCATCTCTCAGCTTATTTTAATATAATACATTTCGTCAAATTATCTATAAGATATATTTTGTTTATGATAGGTTATATTTCAAAGTTATATATTTATGGACCCGGTTTTGGCTACTAATATAGGCTACATAAGGCTTTGGCACTGAAAATATTTTTCCGAGAACGCTTTACGCTGCTACAAATTAATATATGCAAGCGTTTTTACAAAGCTAAAATTATCAGATCTGTTAGCTAAATAAACATTAACAATTATAAAACATGCGGCGTTATATTTATTTACAACATCATACCCGTCTTCACAGCACTTAGAATAAAAGTATGCCAAATGGAAACATTACCAGCTGTGTAAGTTTGCATCATCTTTAGGTATCCAGTTATTCTTAAATTATATTTTGATATTGAATTACTCAGGTCACCAAATTAAAGCATAAATTTGACTCCGTTTCGTAGACGTGGCTAATTATAAGATGAAATTTAAATCTCAAAACCAAGGTTAAAAATATTTGTACCATTTTTTTACATCCTAATGAAAATATATTACTTAAGGTCATCAGAACTATACGTACATTGTTTCAGTGGCTATGACGTTACTCCTTACATATGTTAAATATGTGTGTATATATATATATATATATATATATATATATATATATTATAGTCCTCATTCTTGTTATTTTCCGGATGAGTTTTTTTTTAATCGTCCACAATGCAATAAACGTATTTCATCGCGCACTCTCGTATCACACAATCTGAAGAAGTCCCGACTTCCCCAGCTCTCTCCGCGCTTGATTTAGAATCTGGCGCGGAAGAGAGAACTCCGTCGAGGCCCGGTGCTGTACGTATCTCTCGACTGCTAAGCACGTATACAATTTTTTTTCCTTCCCCTGCCCCCCTTCAACCTCGCGGAGAAGTTCTTAGCATGCACAAGTTCTCCAAAAAATTAAATGTCTCGGAAGTAATATATTCTTCCTTTTACTCTCCCCCTTCCCTTCTTCCTTCAGCCCACAACCTCAGCTTCACCCCTCATCCACCCCCCCCCCCCCCCCAAACTCCTTTCACGGTGTCTCGGAGAACAGCGTGGTTTGTCTGGGGCAAAAGATAAAAATTTTCCCCGACTGCCTGTCTTTTGCCTGGTTGTGTTTTTTTTCCGCCCCCAAACGGTAGAAATCTGCAAGGGCGTTGCAAAAGAGGGGGGGGGGGGGAGGGGTAAAAAGGAATCACCAGGAGAAATGCGAGTTGTATATGTTATTAATATTTGCAAATGGGCTGGCAACAAAAGGCAGAGAGGAAAAAAAAACGAGGGCCCGGTGAATAAGTAATGGCGTTGTAAAAGGGCAGCTAGAATGTTAACGTTATTTTTTTCCTCCCCCTTCTTTTTCCGACGTACATTTGGATCAAGATCAGGAGAAGGGTGGGTGGGTGGCAAACCACGTGAAAAATTTGATAAAGGGTGGGCCCCCATGGTTCGCAGAAGCCCCGAGTAAAAAATAGAGATTCATATGGGAATATACGGAGGTGGGGGATAGCCCCCTATACTTCTGGTGGGAAGCATGTTCCATTATCTTCGAATGAAACCGCGCCGTTTCACTGATTTCATCCGCACGACCGCAGAACGAACAATTCCACAGTAAAGGGAATGACGTTTCGGATCCTCTGTTGCGGGCGTACTCGCTCACTCATTGGCTGATCGGCCCCGCGTGGGAAACTGCCTTGCATCTGAATGGCCTCTGTCAATAATAATTTTGTAACATTACTTCATAAAAAAAACCAATGAAATAGCACGGAATCACTGCGTGTAAAAAAAAATTATCCTACAATTTACGAAGAACGCTGGTTAAACATTATCCAGGGATCTTACTTTAAACATGAATTTTAACAAATATTCTAGGCGTAGCCTATTAACAAACCAGTATAAAACTGCTTACGTCTACTGCAAGAACACACTTAACTTGTCCACGCGTGTGCTTACTTTTCTTTTGAAAGAAACACGCAATTCTGGAGTCAAGATTGGGAGTAATTTCTACGAAGATCAAGTTACCTGAATTTTCAAAGAACTCTTCGATTATCTGAGGTAAATTATTCGCTGAAAAGGCCGTAAATTTCCGTGTAATTTATAACAGTGCAGAAATCCCACATGTCGGGTGGAGACTGCGATTCATACAGGACGCACTTCAGTGAAGAATGTGTTTGATGCTTCGTTTCTGGTCAACATTAAACCAATACGCATCGCGTCACAGTAACAAGTTTTTTTTTTTTTTTTAAATTTCCAATATATTTGAACGAAAGCGCGCGTCTGTAGATGTACAGTTTACAAACAAAACACGCGGCCTATTTAGACAGTTCCGTTAGGAGATCGTGTAAGCCAATGATTAGAGACCGGAAAAATTCGCGGGTTCATTGACCTTCAGAATAGACTCCAATATCCTCTGCACACTCGAGAAAATGTCAACTGTTCATTGGCTGCTGACTTGTGAGTCGTCTCGACTGGGTGGCATGTGATTCGACACTTCTATGAGTGAGGGTCTCAAATTGGCCCTCAGTCCTCCAGATTAACAGTGAACCAATGTCAGAAGCAGCACTTAGGTAAAATTATTTGAATTTTAGCATAACACGAAATGAATCCGCGAATTTTTTAGGTCTCTACCAATTATGGATCCAAGCGTACAAGTCAAGGATCGGTCAGTATCATGATTGGTTCATTATCACTCAGGCTCGGCTATCAGACCAACCCATCAATGTGCTTCTCGACCGACGACTGTCCGGCAGCTATGAATTACACCAGTGATGGACAACTTGCGGGTCTTCAAAAAATTTATCAACAAAATATTATCACTTACACTGTTGTGTACAGCCGCCTTCGTTTTTGTAAATGAAGAATAAGTATTCAGTTAAGAATATATATGACAAACAAGCTACACCCGATAGCATTTCTGATATTTGTGATATTTTTATTTATCTAATTGATTTATTACTATCTAATACCTGGCATGCGTTGCAATGCCTAAATATTTTTTTTTTGTAATTTGAAGTAGGTACACATATACAAAGCATCTATATCTATATCTATATGTATAACTCTATCTATATTTGCATCTATATATATACGCCTCTATCTCCCTTTAGCTCCCGATATCTATATATATATATATATATATATATATATATATATATATATATATTTCCTATGTATACATATATCTATAGATATCACTCTATAGCAATGGAAATATTAAAAATCAATGTTTTACCTATCTTTATATATATATATATTGTCTGTCACAGGTGTAACACCAACGTATTAGAATACAACGTTGTGTCAAAATTTCAAAGCAATCATTGAAGAACTTTCTGAAATTAAGATTTTGAACGAACGAACATGTACATGTTATGGATTTCATGGTCATTATTTATATAGTCTACTTTCGCTTGGCGCAGCTAAGGTGTGTGTGTGCGCGTTCTCTTTCACTGAACCATGAGAAATAGACACTGTATTCTTATTTGACGAATAACGTCTTATAAATCGATGAACGCCGGCTGCACGCATGAAAAAGCACGACTCATTGTCACGTTCCGCCTGAGCCGAGCGTGCAAGCGAGAGCGCGGAACAAGCGATGGAGAGGCACGATCGGCTTGTGACGCATCTATCCTATCTCTCCTCCACTCCAACGGTCGATGCGTCCGAGTAGTGAAGAGAGACAGACAGCGGCAGCACACAACCTACACGTGAACTGTTTTGTCAACTGTTTATAAAAAAGAGAAGTTAAAAATGTTAATGTTGTTTGTACGCAATTTTTCATCAGTGTTTTCCTTATGACGTTATCACGTAAAATTATCGTCCGTAAACTGACTTTACACGACAACCTACCATTTTTTTTACATTTTTTTTTTTTTTTA
>NC_086336.1:62398821-62511321 GCF_032445375.1 Bacillus rossius redtenbacheri
GAATATTGTTCAATATTTTTTTTACTATTTTGTTTTCTTTTCACTAAAATTTAGTACACTCGCGTACCCGAGCGGATCGTCTCTGGTACTGGGTACAGACATAGTAATCTGGGTACATGTACGCAAATACGGATACGTCTGGCAACAATGGTCTGGACGCATACCGGACACTAAACCACAATTATCAAACGGATGGTGTTATGCACAAATGAGTTAACCAACAAAAGGAAGAAAAAAAGTTATTGAAATAATTGTGTAGGTAAAATGACACTTTTAATTGAGCTAAATTTTTTTAACCGACATTCCTTGCTACTATGCCATCTTGCGACCAAACATTCAACGCACTGTCACAATACCGGTTATTGCGTGTTCAACTTTGAGCTCAATTTACTCAGTTGAAAATGTTTGTGGGTTGAACCATTTTTACATAACACCGTCCAAACATGCTAGTATCACAATCTTCATACTTGTGAGTAACTTTCCTCCCCCCTCCTCGCCAGAGGGTGAGCGACCCTACATTCAGAGCTGCCAATAAAAGTATCACTCCAAGAGTGGCCGCTTCAATAATAACGTCTAACACACGTTGAACCACGAGGGTTGAAGCTTTGACTTGACAGCTCATGAAATATTTGTGTGTGATAGGATGCTGGGAATGTAGAGGTGGAGAAGATAATGACAATAATGATATCATATACCGTCAATTTTCTCAATTTATGCAATTTACATAAACATGACTGAAATATACATTATTTTATACTTTTCTTTGCTCACAACGTTCCTTTATAAAAAGGTAAAATACTATTGTGATTTTTCTGAGTAAAGAATTTGTTATTTTAAAGTTATGTTGAAAATAAATACTAAAATAATTCAATTGCAAACTGCACAATTTTAAATTCGGATTGAAAAGTTTACCAAGTTTTCATAATAGTGATGTATCACACAGTATTTTTATTGTTGTTTACTGGTAATTCTAACGATAGTCTCATTGCAAAGATAAACTATACACATACGGAATTTTTTTCACACTAAAAACACATTACGCTTAACAGCACAACATTAACATGTTTTTATTCGCTTCAATATTTACAGCTGTATTTAGAGAGAAGCATGTTTTGTAATGGAACCCAATAACAATTAAGTAGGTTTAAGATTATATATTTAACCAATAATGTTGTACAGTGTCCTTTTTAGTTAATCCACGGTAATGCGAGTAAAATTGAAATCATAAAATATAATTGATGCAATAACAGAGAGTAATAAATATAATGGAATCTTTCATTATTGGTATCGATAATTTAACTTCAGCTTCATAATTTTATTATACGTTTATAATTATCGTAAAAACATCATAACACATTATATGTATATAAATTTAGTCTTTAAATACAGCTATATAATATTGCTAGCATTTTATAGGCTTATTTTACAAAAATGATTTTCTGTTTTATTAAATAAATAACAGTCAAATTCTTCTGAAATACAATCATACTTTGGGCGTGACGTGACCACAAAATAATGCACCTCAAATAGAAAAGAGATTTTGCGATTGTAGCTAAGTATTGCATTTTACAAATATAATATTACAGATGAATTTTTTTTACAAATCTATGTGACTATGTAACTCGAAAACAGACTAACACTTAAAAATGACACTTTTACCTTTTAAAACACTCTTTGATTTCATTAAAAGAGAGAAAACTTTATATCGCAGTACAGTTTAAAATACTCAAATTGTATGTTTAGGTTATAGTGAAGGTGCGTAAAGATTTTCTGTTTGAGATGAAAAGACCGTGAAAGGAATTACTCCCATTCAATAAACAGAATGGCAACACACTTTGCAGAGTAATAATTTACAATAACGATCAAACCGATCACTCTTCAATAACTAGTCTGAAACACGGTTTCTGCCTAATTTTCACTGCTGTATAAAACTTACGCCAAGCGAACGTAACTCATCTCACGCTGATTTTAACAAAATAATAATTACAATAATCGTTACTATACAGCAATATCTTAAAATTTCTCTTGAATCTGATTCTCATGCAGTCTTATAATAAATTGTTTTGAAATATTTTTTTAGAAAACAAAAAAAAAAGCATAAAAATCAGTAAATGTTCATTGCACTTTTTTTTTAACACACAGGGCCGACGTTTGGGAACGTATTGTTATCACACACTGCGCCCAAACAAGTCTATCTTTTTTGTTCGTTTTTTTTTTCTCGACAGCTTTTTTCTTCTTCTTCTTTGTACTTGTGCTCCGCGGGCCGAAGAACTAGGCGAGTCGAACAACTCGCGGAGAACGGGCGACACTCCCACAACCCACCGCGGTCGAGAACCAGACTTCCGCGCAGGGAGTTCGTCGCAGACACACACGCGCGCCCCCACCGGCGCCGGCGGCGACTGTCAGCTGTCACGGCGCGCACGGCACGACGGCCGCCGGCGTCACGTGACGAGGGTCCTCGGGCTCCAAGATGGCGGACAGCTATCACGCGTACTCGGACCGCCAGCTCGTCTGCAACAACACACGCGCGCACCCGCTCGTCAGACCACCTACTACACCGGACAGCTACCAAGATTCTGCGAGGGAAAAAAAAAAAACTGGCGTTGTCGTCACGTCAATCCGATAGGTGGCAGATAGCTAGAGACCTGAAAAATTCGCGGGTTCATTTCGTGTTATGCTAAAGTTCAAATAATTATACCTTAGTGCTGCTTCTGTCATTGGTTCACTGTTAATCTGGAGGACTGAGGGCCAATTAGAGACCCTCACTCGTAGAAGTGTCGAATCACAGGCCACCCAGTCGAGACGACTCACAAGTCAGCAGCCAACGAACAGTTGGCAGTTGACCGAGTGTGTAGAGGATATTGGAGTCTATCCTGGAGGTCATTGAACCCGCGATTTTTTCCGGTCTCTACAGATAGCATGCACAGAATGAGCAACATATATGTTTAATTCACACGGTACCAGCATTACAAGAAAAGAAAATTAACTTTATTTTGTATCAGAAAACATTTTCTAACCGTTATAACAGAAATATTGAGAAAATAAAATAAGAGTGCAACAATTTTTTTATTAAGAAAATAATTATTAATACCAGATAATAAAGATATGTAATATTTTTTTATTAATTAAATCATTATTAACACAAGATAATAAAGATATATAATTTAACAATTTATCTATAAAGTTTTTGAAGTGAAACCTCTTTGGGCGCGATGGGTGTAAAAATTTCAATTTTTAATGCAACATCTTTGTAATTTTTTTCCTAACCTAACTAAAAATAAATGTATTGAAACCAAGACTTTTGTAGCCATACATTAAATTGTGGTGATTTTATTTAATCAAAATATAAAGATTTTGGAGCCTAAATAACTTTTTTTGCATAGCCAAATGATCAAACCGGGGGGAGGAATAGTAGGAATTAATATATTATTAGATATTTTTTTAAATTTATTTTAGGAATTTTTAGGTAAATAATTACTAATTTACAATATGGCGGCCAAAATGGCGAACAAGTTGATTGACATTAGCGCAGACTAGCTAGTAAAATATAAACTAATGCGGTGGCAGCAATCTCAGCGGACAAAAACGAGATAATGGATCCAAGATGGCTGCCATGACGTCATAGTGATTTATATAATCCATTTCATTGGCATTAGTGGTGGGGGTCAGTCTACCAGCAGCCTCTGTGTAGGAAGGACCAGTTGCCATGATTGCCCTACCAAGTTTGAACTGAGGAATCCATGACTTAATTGCGTTTTTATTAAATTTATTCAGTTTTTTTCCGCATAATAACTAAACAGTTTTAATATGGCAGACATGACGTAATACAGGATAGTGGGAAATTACCGATAGGAAAATGACGGAATCCAAAATGTCGGAAAGTTCTAAAAACCAAATGGCAGACATGACGTCATAGAGCAATATGGCGGCCTGGGACAAGGTCGAGTTTCCCCTCTAGAGGCTTACTGGAGACTGGTAAATGGGGAATTTAAGACTCTTTGAGGACATTTCAGCCCTAGACAATTTTTGGGGAATTAAACGGGTATTTACCCTAAAAACAGGATTTTCAAAGTTTTTATTTTTTTTTATTTTTGTGGCAATTTAAAAAAAATCCCTTTTGCCACAGCTTAAAGGTATAGATAGGTAGATTTCGAAGTACCTATATTCTTCTGGAAATATTGGAAACTTCTTTAAACTTCTGGAACATTTTAAGAACTTGATACAGCCTACATAACATCCTATATGTTCGCCAATATTTAAAAAAAGATCGATTTAACATTTTCTCATATTCCATGCAGCGAAAATATTTTGAATGATTTTTAACTTCATGCATCCAACTTTGAATATCTTAACGAATATCATATTAGCCTACTAAGGTAGTTACGCAATTATTTTTGACCTTCAAACATTATTGTTCATCCCTTGCACTGGTCGTATAAAATTTTTTAACACTGGTTTAAAGTCACATTAGGATGATAAATTCCGATGAATTTGATACTAAATAGGTTTTTTTTTTTTTTTTTTTAAATTTTCAACCCCTATTTTTACTGTAATACTTCGTTTCATCAAAAATTGTTTCAGCCAAAGGTTTTAGATAGAGTTGAGGCGTTTAACAATCACTTAAAAATGGAAATGAAAGTATTTGTATTAAAAAAAATATGACTTTTGTTTCTCCACCCTTGTTATTTCCACCCCTTGCAGTAATGGTTTGTATTATCAAACATTATTTCCGACGAACGGATTTGATAGTGTACGTCCTAAGGGAGTTGTTATTTTTTAATTCTAACCCTCATTTTTTCAACCCCTTGCAACAACGGTTCGTCAAATCAAAAATTGTTTCAAAAAAAAACATTTTTACATTACTCCTACGAGTTGTAATACGTTCTAACGGATGTGGTATTTTCTATATTATGGGAGCTACAACGATTTTTCCGTATTTCAAAAACCTTTCTCATTTCTACTCCTTCGGTTGGATATTGCCCATTAACGACCTCGACACGACAGAGATTTGCGACTAATAGATTTTATGTATCAGTTTGGAAAATATAAGAGAAAATCTGCGACAGTTATCGTGTCCACAAAATTGTGATATATATATATATATATATATATATATATATATATATATATAACTTTTGAGTTGACTATGGTTTTGGGGTCTATAGAACATGAAACGAAAAACTATATGAACATTTTCCGAAAGTCGCCCCATGGTAACGGCTGCAACGGAAATTTTGAATTAAGTCTGGCGACTTATGAAAGTCAAGTTCATGGTCAAAGGTCGGGGGGCAAGAAGGTCTCACACGTGTCCGTGATATAACAGACTAGATGGCGGACAATAATCCAAATCCACGATCCGGACCCAGACGCAGAACTTATATGTAGGTACTACACTGTAAAAATAAACCAGCAGCTAATCATATTCTTATAGGCGTTTATTTTAACTTTTATCCCCTTGTTATTTAACCCCGAGGGGTATGCAAGAAGGAATTTTCTTTTACAAAAACTTTTCGTTCTGTATATCATTATTAACCACTGCTTTCTCTTTAAATGTTTTGTTTTGGTTTAAGGGCGTAATTCCATTATATATATTATGTATAAATATTTATATCGATTATACGATTATATATTTCTGCTGACCAGGGGCGCAACAACTAAATTTCCAAAAGGGGGGGGGGGGGAATATACCTTTTTATAAAGAATCATCGATCCCCCCTATTGAAGTGGGGGGTCCTCTCCCGGAAAAATTTGTATTTAAATGTGGAAAATGGTGCTATTTAAGCAGTTTTATCATCTGAAAATTGATTACACAGCACTTTCTTTGCCCCCGTTTGCCCCCACTTGAAGGTTTCAGAGGCTCAAAGGTCCTGGGTTGATTGCAAGGAGGATTTGTGGGAAAAGTTATGTCCGTCTAGAGTTAGAGAGGAGCTCACGATAGAGAAAACCCACTGTTTTCAAAGAAAGGGGGGGAAATATTTTGGCTTATGTGCACGACATTTTGGATCATGGTTCGGCCCTTAATGTTCAAATAAGGGAGACTGAGTGGATAAAGTTATTGTTAGAAAACTTTCACCCCCAAATTAGGAGGGAGTGTAGCTTTGTGGGTAGGCCCACCAGTTTTTTTTTGACATCAGCAATTGGGCGGTGGATGTGGACAATGTGTGTTGGGTTTCTGATTTATGCGAAGAGAAAGAAAAATCAGACATCTTAATAAAAATGTGAACAAGGCATTGGGGGGGATTGTGGAAATGGAGTTAAAAGCGATGAGAGTGGATAAATTCGTGTTGTCGCGTCCCTGCTGTTGACAGTAATTATTTCCCCTATGAGAGTGTAGCAAGTGTGGTGCAAGAGCGCTCACCATGCCGTTGGGGGAGGCGGCCAGCCCCAGGCCCTGCAGCGACGCCATGTGGTGGTGCGGGTGGTGAGGGTGGTGCGGAGGCGCCGGCGGCGGCGCGGGGCTCATGAAGCCCTGGTGGTGGTGGTGCACCCCGGTGTGCTGGTACATGTAGTGCGACATGGCGGCGTGGTGCGGGTGCAGCGCCGGGCCGAGGTGCGGCGGCGCGCCGCCCCCGAACCCCCCGGCCCCGCCGCCGCCGCCCAGACCGCCGCCCTTGCCGTCCAAGGGCTTCATCATGTCCGACATGACTCCCCCCAGCGACAGGCACGAGCCGCCGCCCTTCTTCTTCTTCGACTTGGAGGACAGCTTCCTGTTGCGCGTCTGGATGCCCTCCTTCTTCATGGTGAGCGGCCTGTTGACCTGCAACAGCCGCCGGCCCGGCGTCAACAGCCGCTCCCGCACACCGCTGTCTCATTGGCTGGTTCCTGACCGTACAGTTAAGAGCTAGTTCATAACCATCCAGGCAAGAGCTGTTGTATTAGTGTCCGGGTAAGAGCAACTTATAATCATCCAGGTAAGAGCTGTTGTATTAGTGTCCGGGTAAGAGCAACTTATAATCATCCAGGTAAGGGCTGTTGTATTAGTGTCCGGGTAAGAGCAACTTATAATCATCCAGGTAAGGGCTGTTGTATTAGTGTCCGGGTAAGAGCAACTTATAATCATCCAGGTAAGGGCTGTTGTATTAGTGTCCGGGTAAGAGCAACTTATAATCATCCAGGTAAGAGCAGTTGTATTAGTGTCCGGGTAAGAGCAACTTATAATCATCCAGGTAAAGGCTGTTGTATTAGTGTCCGGGTAAGAGCAACTTATAATCATCCAGGTAAGGGCTGTTGTATTAGTGTCCGGGTAAGAGCTGTTGTACTAGTGTGCGGTTAAGAGCTGTTGTGTTAGTGTGCGGGTAAGAGCTGTTGTATTAGTGTCCGGGTAAGAGCTGTTGTACTAGTGTGCGGTTAAGAGCTGTTGTATTAGTGTCCGGGTAAGAGATATTGTATTAGTGTCCGGGTAAAAGCTGTTGTATTAGTGTCCGGGTAAGAGCTAGTTCATAACCATCCAGGTAAGAGCTGTTGTATTAGTAGAGACCTGAAAAATTCGCGGATTCATTTCGTGTTATGCTAAAATTCCAATACTTATACCTCAGTGCTGCTGCTGTCATTGGTTCACTGTTAATCTGGAGGACTGACGGCCAATTACATAGATACCCTCACTCATAGAAGTGTCTAATCACAGGCCACCCAGTCGAGACGACTCACAAGTCAGCAGCCAATGAACAGTTGGCATTTGCCCGAGTGTGTGGAAGATATTGGCGTCCATCCTGAAGGTCATTGAACCCGCGAATATTATAGGTCTCTATACATTAGTGTCCGGTTAAGAGCTAGTTCATAACCATCCAGGTAAGAGCTGTTTTATTAGTGTCCGGATAAGAACTATTTATAAGCAACCGGGTAGCTTCCGGGTAAAAAAAAAAAAGAATTAATAGAATGCTGATTTAACACAGTTTTATGGACATACGTCATTGCAATTTTGCACTGCGTTGAAAATCTGGATAATTGGCATACCGGAGCATGACATTTCCCCCCTTCAAATTACTACCACTGAGGAATTCCCATGACTTTTCCAGGTTTTAAAGTAAATTCCCTGACTTTCCCTGAAACATTTTGAAATTTCCAGGGTTTAGTGTAAATTCCCTGACAAATTTAAACTTCTCTGACTTTCCAGGATGCGCATACCCTGTTAATCCAAAGATAATAAAGTAGGCTGTACACGCCCCCTCTTGGAGCTCTAATCGCAGCCAGGCGGTTGTCAACATGACGGAACTGTCGACGAACAACACGGTGCACATTGTTGCCCCGGCAGCGGCGGACTCGGCTGCCAGCGCTCCGAGCGAGCGGAGGTCGAACCAGAGCGAACAGCGGCGTCCATCACACCAGCACGCATCACCGACGAGACGTGGCGCGCGTCTCTCGCCTTCCAGCGCCGACGTAAATTATTCCCCGACGATCCCCAATTAACCCGCGCATCAGTTACCGCCATGGCGGAGCGAACGCGGGCCATTTATAATTCACGGAGCTCGCTCACAAATCACAGGCGACCAGGCGAGTGCAGCCCGCGTCATTTGTACCAGTCCGCGGCGCGGCGCGGCGCGCGGTCTCGCGGTGCTTTGGCGCGCGAGGCCCTCCCTCTAGCGAGCACGGGCGTCTAGACGTACTGCCGGCGCGCGAGTCCCTTCCCCCGGCATCACGGCCATCTGTCTAGATGTACTGCCGGCGCGCGAGTCCCTTCCCCCGGCATCACGGCCATCTGTCTAGATGTACTGCCGGCACGTGAGGCCCTTACCCCGGCATCACGGCCATCTGTCTAGATGTACTGCCGGCGCGCGAGTCCCTTCCCCCGGCATCACGGCCATCTGTCTAGACGTACTGCCGGCGCGCGAGTCCCTTCCCCCGGCATCACGGCCATCTGTCTAGACGTACTGCCGGCGCGCGAGTCCGTTCCCCCGGCATCACGGCCATCTGTCTAGTACTGCCGGCGCGTGAGGCCCTTCCCCCGGCATCACGGCCATCTGTCTAGACGTACTGCCGGCGCGTGAGGCCCTTCTCCTGGCATCACGGCCATCTGTCTAGATGTACTGCCGGCGCGCGAGTCCCTTCCCCCGGCATCACGGCCATCTGTCTAGATGTACTGCCGGCACGTGAGGCCCTTACCCCGGCATCACGGCCATCTGTCTAGATGTACTGCCGGCACGTGAGGCCCTTACCCCGGCATCACGGCCATCTGTCTAGATGTACTGCCGGCGCGTGAGGCCCTTCTCCTGGCATCACGGCCATCTGTCTAGATGTACTGCCGGCGCGCGAGTCCCTTCCCCCGGCATCACGGCCATCTGTCTAGATGTACTGCCGGCGCGTGAGGCCCTTCTCCTGGCATCACGGCCATCTGTCTAGATGTACTGCCGGCGCGTGAGGCCCTTACCCCGGCATCACGGCCATCTGTCTAGATGTACTGCCGGCGCGTGAGGCCCTTCTCCTGGCATCACGGCCATCTGTCTAGATGTACTGCCGGCGCGCGAGTCCCTTCCCCCGGCATCACGGCCATCTGTCTAGATGTACTGCCGGCGCGTGAGGCCCTTCTCCTGGCATCACGGCCATCTGTCTAGATGTACTGCCGGCGCGCGAGTCCCTTCCCCCGGCATCACGGCCATCTGTCTAGATGTACTGCCGGCACGTGAGGCCCTTACCCCGGCATCACGGCCATCTGTCTAGATGTACTGCCGGCGCGTGAGGCCCTTCTCCTGGCATCACGGCCATCTGTCTAGATGTACTGCCGGCGCGCGAGTCCCTTCCCCCGGCATCACGGCCATCTGTCTAGATGTACTGCCGGCACGTGAGGCCCTTACCCCGGCATCACGGCCATCTGTCTAGACGTACTGCCGGCGCGCGAGTCCCTTCCCCCGGCATCACGGCCATCTGTCTAGATGTACTGCCGGCGCGCGAGTCCCTTCCCCCGGCATCACGGCCATCTGTCTAGATGTACTGCCGGCACGTGAGGCCCTTACCCCGGCATCACGGCCATCTGTCTAGATGTACTGCCGGCACGTGAGGCCCTTACCCCGGCATCACGGCCATCTGTCTAGACGTACTGCCGGCGCGCGAGTCCCTTCCCCCGGCATCACGGCCATCTGTCTAGATGTACTGCCGGCGCGCGAGTCCCTTCCCCCGGCATCACGGCCATCTGTCTAGATGTACTGCCGGCGCGCGAGTCCCTTCCCCCGGCATCACGGCCATCTGTCTAGATGTACTGCCGGCACGTGAGTCCCTTCCCCCGGCATCACGGCCATCTGTCTAGATGTACTGCCGGCACGTGAGGCCCTTACCCCGGCATCACGGCCATCTGTCTAGACGTACTGCCGGCGCGCGAGTCCCTTCCCCCGGCATCACGGCCATCTGTCTAGATGTACTGCCGGCGCGCGAGTCCCTTCCCCCGGCATCACGGCCATCTGTCTAGATGTACTGCCGGCGCGCGAGTCCCTTCCCCCGGCATCACGGCCATCTGTCTAGATGTACTGCCGGCGCGTGAGGCCCTTCTCCTGGCATCACGGCCATCTGTCTAGATGTACTGCCGGCGCGCGAGTCCCTTCCCCCGGCATCACGGCCATCTGTCTAGATGTACTGCCGGCACGTGAGGCCCTTACCCCGGCATCACGGCCATCTGTCTAGATGTACTGCCGGCGCGTGAGGCCCTTCTCCTGGCATCACGGCCATCTGTCTAGATGTACTGCCGGCGCGCGAGTCCCTTCCCCCGGCATCACGGCCATCTGTCTAGATGTACTGCCGGCACGTGAGGCCCTTACCCCGGCATCACGGCCATCTGTCTAGACGTACTGCCGGCGCGCGAGTCCCTTCCCCCGGCATCACGGCCATCTGTCTAGATGTACTGCCGGCGTGCGAGTCCCTTCCCCCGGCATCACGGCCATCTGTCTAGATGTACTGCCGGCACGTGAGGCCCTTACCCCGGCATCACGGCCATCTGTCTAGATGTACTGCCGGCGCGTGAGGCCCTTCTCCTGGCATCACGGCCATCTGTCTAGATGTACTGCCGGCGCGTGAGGCCCTTCTCCTGGCATCACGGCCATCTGTCTAGATGTACTGCCGGCGCGCGAGTCCCTTCCCCCGGCATCACGGCCATCTGTCTAGATGTACTGCCGGCACGTGAGGCCCTTACCCCGGCATCACGGCCATCTGTCTAGATGTACTGCCGGCGCGTGAGGCCCTTCCCCCGGCATCACGGCCATCTGTCTAGATGTACTGCCGGCGCGTGAGGCCCTTACCCCGGCATCACGGCCATCTGTCTAGATGTACTGCCGGCGCGCGAGTCCCTTCCCCCGGCATCACGGCCATCTGTCTAGATGTACTGCCGGCACGTGAGGCCCTTACCCCGGCATCACGGCCATCTGTCTAGATGTACTGCCGGCGCGTGAGGCCCTTCTCCTGGCATCACGGCCATCTGTCTAGATGTACTGCCGGCGCGCGAGTCCCTTCCCCCGGCATCACGGCCATCTGTCTAGATGTACTGCCGGCACGTGAGGCCCTTACCCCGGCATCACGGCCATCTGTCTAGATGTACTGCCGGCGCGTGAGGCCCTTCTCCTGGCATCACGGCCATCTGTCTAGACGTACTGCCGGCGCGTGAGGCCCTTCTCCTGGCATCACGGTCACCTGTCACCCAGCAGTTCAGGCGTATGTCTGACTGTACCGCCGTGCGCCAAGCTTTCTGTTATTACTCTACCTTTATTTCCTACGGGAATAAAATACACCCAATTCCTTTGCATCATCATAGATAGGGCCGTACTGGGCTGAGCAGAAGGCAGGGGACGACGACGGCGCGCGGGTCTTTGTTTCCAGTGACAGTAGTAGCACAGCGGGGCGTCAGCTTTGAAGAGTGTGGTAGTCGAGACGAAGGTGACGCGGCGCGCATCCATCATGACGGCCAGTATTCCAGCTGTCCGAGGAGCCTCTGTTCGCCCTTAACTGCCCGCCGCCCAGACCCTCTTCACAAGTCATCGTACCAGTGTGATTGCACCACTCGTATGCCACTGTCCAGCGCGCATCTTCAACTATCTACATCCACGTGGTCTGTCTTGTTCGAGCTTCTTCGTGCTTGTGGATGATAGGCATGGTGTTCCACTTATATGTAACCATTCGCACTGGCATAGAAATTAATTTCAGTCACACTTTGCACTGAAAATTATAATTTATATAGCTATATATATATATATATATATATATATATATATATATGTAGAGTTCATAAATCTGAACTCTAACTTAGGTTAGCATCCTCATTGGGCTTTTTTTATTTTTATAAAAAGTTGAAAAATTTTGTTGCTAACACGTGAAACAAGATTGATTTTCAAAACGTTACTATAAATCGTTGGGAAAAGAAATAGAATAAGACGATATATATATATATATATATATATATATATATATATATATATATTACTTTTCTTATAAAGCAGAAACAGTTCATCTAACATAACTGAAGCTTATTGTAATGGTCTGTTCCATTTTTCATCACATTGCTTTGCGTGGTCTCTATACATAAAACACTTTTATGAGTTCGTTACAATAAGCAACTGGGACAACCACTGCGGATGAGTGCAGGTTAAATTCAAATCTCGAGGAAAACTCGTTGAATTCACTGTCATTTGAGTTATTTACACATATAAGTGGATAAAAATGGATACAAATAAATACTGTTCTTAAAACGTAATATAGGGAGGGACATTATGCTACTGCTCTGTGCAGTCCATAGCGACTCCTGATGCTTCCTCTGTGCAGTCCATAGTAAATCCTGATGCTTCCTCTGTGCAGTCCATAGCGATACCTGATGCTTCCTCTATGTGCAGTCAATAGCGACTCCTGATGCTTCCTCTATGTGCAGTCAATAGCGACTCCTGATGCTTCCTCTGTGCAGTCCATAGTAAATCCTGATGCTTCCTCTGTGCAGTCCATAGCGACACCTGATGCTTCCTCTGTGCGCAGGCAATAGCGACACCTGATGCTTCCTCTATGTGCAGTCAATAGCGACTCCTGATGCTTCCTCTATGTGCAGTCAATAGCGACTCCTGATGCTTCCTCTGTGCAGTCCATAGCATCTCCTGATGCTTCCTCTGTGCAGTCCATAGCGATACCTGATGCCACCTCTGTGCTCAGTCCACAGCGACTCGCGATACCCACGGACCGGCGTCGCGGCCGCATGGACGCCTCAAAGTGCGCCGCGCGACGCATCGCCAGGCACGTCACGCGGCGTCCCGACGTCACGCGCCTCGCGACGCTTTAATGCGCATGCGCCGCGCATACCTTCAGCCACAATGTGGAGCCGGGCGAGGTTGGGCTGGGTGCGCCCGGCCACAAGTCGCTCGCTCGAAGTAAGCGGGCTGCGGGGAACTGGTACACGAGTACACGAGTACTTCACAGCTTCAGGCGCGACACGGATAACGGCCAGTTGTAGCGACTCTTCTCGCAGCAGCTGAGGTCTGACGGTCACCGACCGCCTGGTACGACGGGAAAATAATGCTCTCTTTCCGGCACGAAGAAGATGGCTCATCTAAGCAAATAACTTTGCAGGTTAACATAATTTTTTTTATACATTACGAATATTCAAAGTTACCCGGATTACAAATCTTTTACCGCCTAAACCGTTCATAGAATTGCTTTCCTCTTAATTATATAGGTTTGATTTGATATCAATTGTTATAAACAGTAGCGTTAATGATGATTGCTTAGAAAAAAATTAGGCGCAATCACGGTATCTAAAAATAGATGTAGGGTAGGGACTTTAAAACGTTTCTGGGAAAAAAGCTTACAAATAAAAAATCTACAAAACGTTTTTAATTTTTGTAATTCAGAACCGTAATGAATTGGCCTATCGACGGTTCTAGGCTTACCTTTGAGATCTATTCACTATACATTATTTGTACTTAATAATATTGTTATTCGAACTTAGGTTGGGTAAGTCTGAATGGGCTTACAGCTAGCTTACTTGATAATTTTTTTTATTTTAAAAGTTCTGTATTAAATTCTACAAAGAAGAACAAAAATCAGATAATATATTTTTTTTTCACTCATAAGTTATTCATTTTTGAAAGAAAAAAATGCTTGCGCCGCGCATGCGCCTACTGACGAAACCTGCCTTTCAGTCGTAAGGTCGATGGGAGAACTGAACTGAACTGAACTTAATTCTTCAGTTAAAAATCACCATTGAAACCTAGAAACACTCGCTTCAAAGTTGGCACATCTCAGCGGATTGCGCTACTTGTTAGTTTGTTAAAATATAGGCCTATAATGTGGTGTGTACTGCAATTGATACTTAAGGTTAAAATAAATAAATATGTTATTAGGGACCTGAAAAATTCGCGGGTTCAATGATCTCTAGCATGAACTCCATAGTTCTACGTACACTCATTCAAATGTCACCCACTCATTGGCTGCTGTCTTGTGAGACGTCCCAACGTAGCAGTCTGTGATTTGATGCTGCTTCAGTTGAGTTTTTCTCATTGGCCCAGAGTCATCCAGGTGAGTTGTGAACCAATGGCAGAGGCAGCACTGAGGTATAACTATTTGAATTCTAGCCTATCGCGAAATGAATCCGCGAATTTTTCCGCTCTCTACATATTATAATTATATAATGCCAAAATGTATATTATATAAATATATATACTGAAAGCATTAAAGTTGAGACTGTAAAGTTTTTCCTGCACATCCTGACTTATAAAATGGGGTAGATAAGCCTAATAAATGAAGAAAAAAAAGTTAAGTCGTTTTCCGTCAGCGAGGCCGCGGGCGTGTTCAAGCCGAGGTCAACCCGATCCTCCCGGTGACGTCAGCATCATGGCGGCTGGAAAAACCTCCATCGTGTCGGGTGCCAGGTGTACCAGGAATTACTGAGGAATCGAATCAGGGACAGCCCGTTGCTGGTGGCATGACGCCTCGCAGGGCCACCGAGGCAATAAGGTCGAACTTCCTAAGAACCCGGCTCTGCGATCGACGTCGACACGTAATAATGTAGTACGTCCACGCCACAGTCAGCTGTTCCTCGCAGCGCGTGGCAACTCAAAAACAACCCGATGTGTACAATACAGACAACAGGCTTTCACGGCCATTGTCTGAAGTAAGCTCGGCTTCTGGGTTGTAGCCGCGTCCAAGGCGAACGTATCACCGACGTTTCGGTCGACATTGCAGTCGCCATCATCAGGGTAGAGTTACCTACTGAGGTTATTCGCCGCCGCCGCCGATCCATCATACTGCCAACCGGGGAATTTAGTGTGTGTGAGGCCAGAAACCTAGGTTTCTATGACTCGCTCAGTGCATAGTAAATCAAGAAGCATCCCTAGAATCACTTGGATCAACGGGCGGGGCGCGTGTCTTGTGGGATAAGTTTGACACACGGGTACTGAGGTTATTACAAGTTCTTCTGCCTTTAATACTTTTGCTTGAGAGGAGTGTTTCCCGAATTGGCTCCAGCTGAGGCCCAATCACAGCCCTCCTTTCGTCTAGTTCGCCTGTTGGTTTGGCCAATCGGTGCTGGGCTTCTGTGACTGGCTGTGGGTGCCGGCAAATCAGTGGCATCTTCTCTTCTAGTTGGCTGGGCTGTTCGGCCAACCCTTTTGTTAGATGCAGAGCTAGGTTATGAGGTTTTCTGAAGAGTGGATCCTATATTGTTCTTAATTTGTAGCCAACTTCTCTATATATGTTTGCTGGGTGTTTTAATATTTCAACTGATTCTCGAATGTATCTTTTCTTGTATTGTCGGATGTTGGCTATGGTGTAGAATTGGTCGAAATCAATGCTGTTTATGGTTTCCAAAGAGTGTTCTGCTATAGTTGATCGTGGGTTTTCATGTTTATATTCTCTGATGTGATCTTTAACCATTCTTATTATTCGTCTGCCAGTTTGTCCTATACACACACACACACACACCTTGCCACAAGAACATGGAATCTTGTACACAACAGCTAGGTTTTTTGGTTGGAGTTTCGTCTTTCACATATGTCAGAGAGCCCTCAGTCTTGTTTATAGGATTGAGAATTTTATGAAATTCATGCTTCCTAGGAATTCTTGCCACTTGGTCTGAAATTCCTCTGGCGTAAGGAATGAAAGCTTTATTAGGAATATGCTCTTTCTTTTGCTGTTGAGGTGGATTCATGACTAATTTATGACTTAGAATAACCATTTGCTATCCTGACCATCCTGATATATATATATATATACATATACACATATATATATATATACACACACATATATACATATATATACATATATATGTGTAAATTTTTGGCGGGATAATTGAACTGATGAAGACATGTAGTTTATGAACATATATTTTTCGTTTAGTCATAATTTTAAATTTTATACAATATTGATTCAATAAAATACTTATAAAAATTATATTCTTAAAAAAAGTTTTGTTTTGAATTTTTATTAGTTTTATTTTTCGTACTAAAGTTAATAAAGTTGAAATATCGCACGAGCTGGCGTTTGTGAGTGTTAACATTTTCTGGAAAAAAAATTAGTATGTTTGTGTAAATGATGTAAATAACACGGTACGCGGCTGTCCTAGTGTCGAAGCGAGCAGCTCGAGGTGACGACTCCAGGATGGGATAAGGGAAATGAGGGGGGGAAGGCATAAGAGGTAGAGGGGACGAGCGGGGAGGCAGGAAGCGACAGCTGGGGCGGCGCGGGGTCGGTCGTCTAGACGCGCGCCGCTGCCAACACCAACACTCCGGGGAATGTCGGGTCAAGTGAGCCCGCCGCGCAGTGACTAGGTCATGTCGCGACACTTCGTCTGGCGTCGCGGGCTTCCGCGGCCATCGTCCCGAGCAGCCTGCCTGGCCTTTTCCGGGTTGCAAGAAGCAGGTGACTCCACCCCCTGACGACGGCGACTGCAATGTCGACCGAAACGTCCGGTGATGTATTCTACCCCTGGACGCGGCTGCGACCCATAAGCCAAGCTACCATCTCCAATCATAGCCACCATCCAGTGCGGAAACAAACGCATCCTGGATGGCTCCGTAAAAAAAATATGGTTATTTGGCTTCTCTTGAAGGCCGCCGCTGAGTCACAAGGACACAACTGCTGGCACTGGCGTACTTCATTGCAGTCTAGTGAGCGATCAGATTATTTAGCAAAACAAAAAAAAGGGGGTTGTCTGTAAAGTCGGTTCACGGACGATAATTTTACGTGATAACGTCATATCAAATTTATTAAATTGCTTCTTTTGAAAAGCCCGCCTTTAACCTGTTTTGATATTATAGAAGATTTTCTCGCACGGTGGTTGGTCGGTTCTCGCACGCTCGGCTCAGGCGGAACGTGACAATGAGTCATGCTTTTTCGTGCGTGCAGCCGGCGTTCATCGATTTATAAGACGTTATCACGTCAAAAAATACACTGGACTGCGTGCGGAGTTAGCGGGTGACATCCCAGAAGCCAGCGAAATGTTTTTAATACTACGTTGAAACCACGGGCTTGACACTCCCAGGGACGTTAACTAAACTAGTTTACACCCGGGGCAAGAACTAATCTTGGCGCAACCCCCCCCCCCCCCATTTTTTTTTCACACTAACAAAACCAAAACCTTTCTAGACAACACCTCATATCGCTACAACATATTAATTCCACTATTCAAAATATTTTCGATTCGACTTCGATGGTAAAAATATATATTTATTTGCAGTCATTTCAATTTTTATTACTTCGCAAGTTGACTGGTACGCGAAAATACATTTTTTTAAAAAAAATATTTGTCGATATACGTATCATTACAAATAATTCAGTTCATCTATCTGCCCTCCCACATTTTTTTTTCCTGTTCTAACGCTACGATATTCAAGTAAATGTCTACTTATAGTATAATAATTACTCTGCCAGTTCAGCGGCCCTCCAATTGCGGCGCCCGGGGTCCAAACCCCGTCTGCCCCCATCTAGTTACGTCCCTAGTCACCCCGACCTGACTGTACACGTTATTGTAGTCCACGTGGTACACAAGTTAGCAAGCGGCACGCTGTGTAACCTGTGCGCATCCGGGAGAGATTGGTAACAGGCAAAATAAAAGAGGGGAAGGAGAGAATCCTATTTATCGTCTTTACAACACTTAACCACATTTTTTTTTGCTATAACATACTTTGAAATTTTATTATTATATTATTTTTTATTATTATTATTTCAGTGCCTACCAACAGTCAGAGCCATTAACAGGTGGGCACTTAACAAATAATAAACAATGTTAATAAAATAGGTGGTAAAACAGAAAGCAGAATAAAGCTATTACAATATTTAACCAAAAAGGTAATTTATAGGCAAATAAAAATTTAGCACATGCGTTGATTATAACTCTTGATGCAGAAGCATTAGTTTCTCCTTATTCACCATTTATAATTTGTCTATTCAAAATAATGAAATTTCTCACTCAACTTCATTTTTCTTGCCGCTACCGTTCGGCGTTATGAAGAACAGAAACTAGTAGTACTGTCGTTTAATTAACTTTCCCTACCAGCAAATGCTAAATCACGGTGTCTCTGTATCTTTTAAGCTTATCCTAATATTTTTTTTGAGTGATTCCTTAATTTTTTACTCTTGTAACAAAAATAAAATAATAATTTCCAATACAGCTATATAGATATTTTCCCCCACATAGAAATACAGTAATACATTTACATTTTTCAATATTAAAATTATTCACCTAGATTATATATATTTAAAAAAAAAACTTTATAATTAAAAAAACAACTTGAGGAATACTTACTTTAATTGAAATTAAATATTATTCAAGTAATAAACAAACATATAAAATTAAGAAAATACGTATTTATAAAAAAAATCAATACATAGCAAAATAAAGGTTAAAATAATAAGAATAACTAAAGTAAAAAAATGAGTAGTGGCGCCTCCCGGAGGTCAGGACTTGGGAAACATGAGAATGGTTTGGCATTTTTTGGGGGCAGTCTCTCCCGCTTTTTTTTTGTGACGGCGAGCATACGGCCGCGGCGGGGGTTATAAATAAATGACAGGAATTGTAAAGGAAGAGGCAGGGACGCGTCCCTTGTCAAACTGTGGGGAGTGTCGCGGATTATGAAGGTAAGGGGTGGCGCGACAATGTGTCGGCATAGCTGCAGGCGCCAGGCCGGCTACTCCCTGCGACAACCCGGCTAGGCAGAGCGGCCAGCTAACCCTTGCGACAACCCGGCTAGACATAGCTGCCTGCTAGCTGCCAACCCTATGAGCAAAAAACACAACTCGACTATATGGGCGGCATGAAAGCAAATGCTAAGCCAGCTAACCCCCGCGACAACCCGGCTAGACATAGCTGCCTGCTAACCCCTGCGACAACCCGGCTAGAAAGAGCAGCCTGCTAACCCCCGTGACAAACCGGCTAGACATAGCTGCCTGCTAACCCCTGCGACAACCCGGCTAGAAAGAGCAGCCTGCTAACCCCCGTGACAAACCGGCTAGACATAGCTGCCTGCTAACCCCCGCGACAACCCGACGGCATAGCTGCCTGCTAATCCCCACGACAACCCGGCTAGACATAGCTGCCTGCTAACCCCTGCGACAACCCGGCTAGAAAGAGCAGCCTGCTAACCCCCGCGACAAACCGGCTAGGCAGAGCTGTCTGCTAACCCCCGCGACAACTCAGCTAGACAAAGCTGCCTCCAATAAGCACACAACGAACCGCTCGACAATGTATATGGTTAGCTTACACCACGTACGCCAATGTATGACAATGGTTGTACAACCACTAGAAGAATGCTTATGTTAACATCACAGTGTAAATGAAAAGACAAAAGCCTCACACACTCCATATAGCCATGAAATGTTCGACTGGTTCAACACAGGACAGCTGCTAGCCCGCGCCAATCTGTGTTGCGTCAAAAGTCATCAATTCGCATGATACACTTGCGAGATGAGAGTTGTGAAGGGATCGGGAATGTTTTTACAGCCGTGGCGACAGCCATGTCGCGTGTAGCGGTCGCGACTGTAGCTGTGAGTCGCAGGGACCGGGCCCCCAACTCGCGACAGTGGAAATGACACGTCACGTCGATCTCCCCTCGAGCATCACCTGGCGTGTGGCGTGTCGCTACGAGTAACGGCGCCGCTCAAGAGATGGCGACTTGGCGCGGGCAGCTCGCCAGCGACACGGATCACGGCCAGTTACTCCCAACGAAATAATACGTGAATTCGACCACAAAATTTTAGTCTACCGCTAAGTATCGAACAAAACAAGAAACCACTATTTAATGCACTGAAGTGTGTGTTCGGAAAAAAATATATATAAAACAAATAAAATCCAGGATAATTACGTTAAATTTCCAAAATTACTGAAATGTATACTGAATCATGGAAGTAAGGTAGATAAGATAACTTGGTTCCTCTGAGCATACATATTTTCATTTTATTTGTTAATGATCAATTTCAAACGGTAAATATTAATGATACTCAAAGAGGAAGAGAAAAAATAATAAAAATGGATTTTTATTTCAAAAAAAAAAATCTTAGTTCTTCCAGCTCCATACACGAAAACAGATTATTAAATAATCTGTTTCTAAAATCTCTCACACCCACATGCGTTACAAACACGGTGCTGTTTTGATGTCCCACCATAACATGCCGTGCGACTTGAGCCCTGCGACATTCATGTCGCTGGTGGCGGCTAGTCGCAGGGACAACATTCGTCGCTACTCCCACCACCACTGTTGCATGTTGAGTTGGGTGGGGGGGGGGGGAGAGAGTTTCTGGAATGGGTGCGGAAACCTCGACGCTCGCGTGGGCGGGGGCGACCGGCACGCCAGCAGCAGTGTTGCCAACACCTGCTCCGCACACGCCACTGCGTGATGCGCCCGGGTTTCGAACCCGGGGCCCGCCAGAGGTCGGCTGCGCGCCTGGTAGCTCTCGGTTCAACTGTCGCCACGGCCATCTTGTCTACATTCCGTCCCGAACCTTTACTTCAGTGTCGGCTACGCTTATCGAAGTTCAAATACAGCAACCACGAAATTTGTGGAATTTACAGCATTATCGGGACTGCACAAATGGCTTCCAAGTACGCAAAACATCCAACGGTTGGTTGTTACCTTGGGAACGACATTATTAATCTGTATGAAGAATCAATATATATATATATGTTTTTTATTTATCTTATATTAGATAGCTAATTATAAAACACGCACCAGTCATGCGGATGAAAATCCAAGTTAAAATTTAAAAACTCATGGAATCCCACTTGTTGATCTTGACGCGACGGGCTGGCTTCCCTGAAGGAGGAAGAGTGGCCTCTGGTCTGCAGGGGACAATGTTGTAGCCGCGGCGGCTGTACACACTACCTGCCCCGCTGAGCCACTTGCTCCAGGTTACCTCCAGCGGGACTGGAGCAAGGACAACCCCCGACTGCAGTTGTGCCCCTGCGCCGCTGGGAGTGACTCCTCCGGCGAGGTGTCCAGGGCCCACCGGGGGCAAATACTGCGGAGCAGTGATGCCAACTTCTACAGAGTGTTCCCCCTAGGACCAACTTCAAATCCCCCTATATTTCGATTAAAAAAACCCTAAAGTTTTCATTGTACACCATGTTTGAGAGCTAAAATTATTCTCTCTTGGACCTTACATTTCATTATTTTTCTGCCCAAACAGAGCATAATAATTTTGAAAAATTACATTCAGTATCTACAATTTGATATATGTACGAATTTAATTTCGGTTTAAAGAATACATGTTTACTAACCTTGAAGTTCTGGATCGGTCTCCCAACATTTCGTATGTTTTTGCAGATAATTTTTTTTTTTTGCATTCTGGAAAAGATTTGAACGCGAATAATTAATTATTATACCTGTTTTTGTTTTAATATTCCTTGGCACCACAGAAAAACTTGAACGACTTACTTTGCAATCCAATAAAACTCGCGAGTACACAACAAACTAACGGACACAACCTCAACCAGACAACTTACAACGTGAAAACGTTGAAATGTAAAAGTAAAAACGGAATTCTCTTCACCAGCAAGTTGTTGTTGTTGGTCGTAGTGCAAAATTCAGCCACCAGCACCACTTGTGTTGCTGTTCTTTTTTTTTTTCACTTTGTTTTCAAGATATACACTTTAATTTCACGCCCTCAAAATATTTCTTAAATAATGTACCCGCTAAAAAAAATCCCCCTCAAGAATCCCCCTAAATACATAAACCCATAAAAAGCCCCCATTACATCTTGGTTCCCCCTAAATTTGGGGGCAAACCCCCCAAGTTGGCATCCCTGCTGCGGAGACTGGTGCATCGGGCCCATGCTGCTGTGTGCGACGGACGAGTGAGTGGGACAGAGGGGCGAGGTAAGCCACTGTCGAGCCCAAGCTCCAGTGGGGAGAGACAGTAAACTGTGGACTAAATGAAAGAGTTATTAATTTGTGGAAATACATTTTAAGTGTAATAATTTAATTCATAGTGTAAAAGCATATTCAATTAATTTGGGGCATCCTTTGCGAACTTGTTTCCCCCCACACGTAACAATGAGCTGCGGGGTCTTGTGACTACTGTAGACTAAATGAAAGAGTGATAACTTTGTGGAAAGACATTTTAAGTGTTATAATTTACTTAATAGTGTGAAACTGTATTCAATTAATTTGGGGCATCCTTTGCGAACTTGTTTCCCCCCACACGTAACAATGAGCTGTGGGGTCTTGTGACTACTGTAGACTAAATGAAAGAGTGATAACTTTGTGGAAAGACATTTTAAGTGTTTTAATTTACTTAATAGTGTGAAACTGTATTCAATAAATTGGGGCATCCTTTTTAGAACTTGTTTCCCCCCACACGTGACAACGAGCTGCAACTACTGTAAAACTGCGACTCCCGGGTCCGCCGCCCCGGGCTGACGCAGCGCCACCGTCGCCTTCAGTCACCCGCCAGTAAAAATAGCGCCCTGCCGATCGCTTATCTGTTGCGGTTGGCTGCGGCGCTATCGCGACAGACATCTCTGGACGCGAGCGAGCCGGGGGCTGGATTTAGCTCAGCGCTCGGGCCCGCTCATTAGCCTGGGCAGGGCCGGGCCTCTGCCGCGGATTGGCGCAGCTGAACGTGGGGGGCTCAACCCCCGCGCTGGACTCCAGGGGCGTAAACCCCCCGGCTCTCCAGGGGCGTGCACCCCCGCTCAACCCGCGTGTTAGGACGGCTTAACCCAGCGGTTCCCAAACGGTGGGTCGCGGAAGGGTTACAGGTGGGTCGCGACTTGATCCTAAAACTATAAGAAACCATCGAATAAATCACCAGGAAAGATTTAAAAAAAACCAAAACCAATCGAATTGTGCGCAAACACGTATGTGTTGTAAAATAAATAACTATTTTGCCACAAATTGTTTATATTTTGTCAACCATTTTCAAATCAGAACACAAATATTTTTATCAATAATCAATCGGTATCTTCAAAACAGCATATATATTTGCAATATTTGAGGGTAAATTATATATACATAAGGAAGGGATACGATTGAAATAAGGTTTTTTTTACTCCACCATGGACCGATGATAGACCGTGGAGGTATTCCTATAAGGAAAGGTGGCTCGCCAGCTGAAAACGTTTGGGAACCAGAATAGGGATAAATTATTGTTTATTCTACAAAGGGTAGTTAGACATTTTTTATAAATTTGTGTGTCAGCCATAGTTTACATGAAATAAACCTGAAACGATGTGGGATGAATAATAATTTTTTTTTTTCAGTCAACACCCCCCTCACCCCCTGTCCTAAGGAGGTTAGACGTCCCTGTACCAGCTGTACTGCTTACCCGCCCCCCACCCAATTATTTTTGTTATCTTAAGATGTTAGTTTATTATTTTTATTTTGGGTGAAATTTTGCGAATCTTGACGGAGTCCGAGTGTACAACTGGCAGACTGGCTGCGACAGCCGGGAACATAGGCGCATGTCCCAGGGTTACCAGCGGAGGCAACTGTAACTTGTCAACCGTGCGGTACACAGGAAAAAAACAACAAATACTGTACTTTTACAAAATATTCCTTTGGGGGCCAGTTGCCAAGAAATAGCATATAACAACACAAGAGATATTATTACTTTTCTTAAGAAAATTGCCACATACTTTTATATTTTAATTGATGTAACATTTAAGCATACATTTTTTTATAAAACCATGGAAAAAATAATCGAATATACATACAACAATTTTATTTTATTTTGTTTTATCATACGTATATCTACTATTTTGTAGTTTTACAGTTGTTTTCATGCAAATGTAAAAATGTACAAAAATTATAATTTTACATGGATAATTGTGTTACAGTTACAAAACAAAAAATCATTTTGTGTAATAATAACAAAAAAATTCAAAATATTATTAACATTCTCCGCTTAAAAAGCTCACCTAGCCTGGGGAGTATTTGTGTTAGTGAGACAAATACTAATTTTTTTTTGGGGGGGGGGGGGGGGGGGGGGGCGGCAATCATTATTAAGTGTGAGGCCGTGACTTGAGGCGGTAAAGCACCAGGTTACCACCCGGTGAAGTTTCTGTTTGGGAACAGCTGTTGAATGACGAGCTGATATGTTTGTAGTGTGTGTATGTGCTGTTCGGTTCGGCCGCGTATAGGCGCCGCAGCGGCACGCAATGACGCGCCGACCAATAGGGAACACGCATGACTTGGCACACTCGGTGCGTGTGAACCAGGCTGGGAAATTCGGACAGGAGCGAGCGTGTTCTGGGCGACATCGTGGGAGCAGCCGAGGAATGTTCATACGGACAGATTAATATCAGGTATTCTAGGAGCTTTTATTCCACTTAATTGTTATTTCTTGGGCATCAACTATTTTAATAGTAATCTAATTCATACTTAAAATATTTTTTGTTGTCTGGGCTCAGGCTGAAATTGACATCAAATTGGCATTTCCAAACATTTATCGTTCATCATCATTTTCTACCGCCAATTTTTAGCGTTTTAACTATTCATCATTTGTAAGCCTTTCATTATTCTAAATCTTAACATCAATTCCAGATCTTCTTGTCCCATTTCTATTAGTCTTCTTGACATTTGTATTTTCAGTGTCATTAAATTCCTTTCCTCTTGGCTCTTTCCCATCTTCGATCTTCGGTTGCTAATTATTATTCTCTTCATATTTTGATTCGTACTCGTAGCTTCTTCCTTCTTTCCCTGTGAACTTCATTTCCATCATCTGTCGTCGGTATTCAATCAAAATGGGTAAATTCCTTGGAATTGTTCACACACGGCGCACTAGGTAGCGGCTAGAAGCGCTGAGTCTAGCTCTGACGCAGTCAGTGACTACCGCAGCCACGCAGCTTTAGTTGCGCTCAGACCGCGCACAATGGTGGTAGCACTGCGCTCAGTCCGCGCACAAGGGTGGTAGCACTGCGCTCAGTCCGCGCACAAGGGTGGTAGCACTGCGCTCAGTCCGCGCACAATGGTGGTAGCACTGAGCTCAGTCCGCGCACAATGGTGGTAGCACTGCGCTCAGTTCGCTCACAAGGGTGGTAGCACTGCGCTCAGTCCACGCACAATGGTGGTAGCACTGCGCTCAGTCCGCTCACAAGGGTGGTAGCACTGCGCTCAGTCCACGCACAAGGGTGGTAGCACTGCGCTCAGTCCGCTCACAAGGGTGGTAGCACTGCGCTCAGTCCACGCACAAGGGTGGTAGCACTGCGCTCAGTCCGCGCACAAGGGTGGTAGCACTGCGCTCAGTACGCGCACAAGGGTGGTAGCACTGCACCCAGTCCGCGCACAAAGCTCCGTCCGCGCACAAGGTTGGTAGCACTGCGCCCAGTCCGCGCACAGTGGTGGTAGCACTGCGCTCAGTCCGCTCACAAGGGTGGTAGCACTGCGCTCAGTCCGCTCACAAGGGTGGTAGCACTGCGCCCAGTCCGCGCACAAGGGTGGTAGCACTGCGCTCAGTCCGCGCACAAGGGTGGTAGCACTGCGCTCAGTCCGCGCACAATGGTGGTAGCACTGCGCTCAGTCCGCTCCTAGCTGAGATTGCAGTACCTACCATTAGCGATTTCGCAACGCAAGTAGACACTGCAGCAGACTGATGGAATCGGAGCTGGATTGTACGTGAACGTTGCCTGTTAACTTTCGACCTATTTCAGGATTAAACATTTTCAGAATTTAGTATTTTTCCTCGTACAAGACTACGGGGAATTGCTTAGAACGATTTAGGGAGTTGGGCTCCATTTGGCTTAATTTACTATTTCATCCTATTTAAAAATCGTCCCAAAGTGCTCAGGTGTCACAATTGTCCCAGAGCGTAGTCAGCGTGAACCTACTAAGCACACAGCGCTAAGTGCGACCTGTAATTACAAATCAAACACTTCATCGTCTGTACGTGCAACGACCTAACTGGCTTGCTGTCTTCTTGGCGCGTGTGTATCGCATTGACGAAGGGCCGCATAGAAGCCTTCTATGGAGTCACGTTTTATAGCCATCTCGCCTTCCAAATAGATTTGGTTTTAGAAAATGAAAGATGTAACGAAACTTATATACAGAGCCGATGAATGGGATGAGCACGGCATTTGGGTTGGGGTTTGGCGAGGGAGTGGGGGAGGTTGCTCTTCTACGGCGAAAATTACAAGTCTACTGATAAGATAATATATTTCTTGAAAGTCTAACACGGATCACGTTTACAGTTTTGACCATGTTAATGTTTACAGTCTAATATACATTTTAAATAAATTATATATCTATCACTGTGGAGTTTGAAAAGGTGTACATTACGTCATGGTGTGTGTGTGTGTGTGTGGGGGGGGGGGGGGGCGGACAAAATTATTTGCCTCCATGCCCTTCCTTTCTATCGATATAAAATGTTTTAATTGTTTTACAACATTCGTGATCACGAATGAGCAAGCATGTTTGGTTGAAATGTCAGGGACTTCAGGGTTGGGACTTGCGGTACGTCAGCTTTCCTGTCCACAGCAGCTTGTACGAGACCACAGAGCAATGAAGATAGTCGCAACTCAATGCTATAACTAACACTCTTATTTTCTTTGGAAATCAAAAGAACTGCGCGGTGTTTATAATCAACCTAACAACATAATAGTCGTTAAATTATCGAAAGCAAATCATGACAACCTTGATAACATTTTTTTGTGGTCGTTCGTTACTGGGAATATTCACCATACATTTTTAAGATTGCCTATCTTGAATTACGGAACAACCGTAACACTATGTTAAAAACGCTTTATCTTTTAATCCACATATTAAACACTGCTTAGCCGCGAAGTAGGAGTGTTGAAAATCATAACTTCAGTTGCAAAAAATACACACGTGCTCAAGTCTGCCAAGACAATTTAACGCGGTCAAAAATTATTACAAAGTATAATTAATACGTCACACCGTTAATACACCATTCCATAAATTCTAAAATAAGAATGTTTTGTGAAATTACTTTTTTTTTTTAAGTTATCACGTTTGAGAAATGTCTATGTTTTCTTTATAATTAAAACTTAATTTTTTGATGTTGGCATCTTTCAGCCGCGGGCATGTTCCGGTCTGTTCAGTTGCGCCCCCTGGCCGCGACCGACGCCGGAATGCGAGCGCGCGGACGCCGAGCACTCGCCGTTAGAGGCCTTCGCTTGGCAGTCGCGCGGTGGTAGATGGTATCGCGGCCACCCGGCGCGCTGCCGGCGCGACACAGTGCTGCTCTCTGTGGGCGCTGCTGGGAACCTCTGTCGCTAATAGCCGCGCTCATGCATCATTACCGCCGGCCCGCCCGCTCCCCCCACCCTGCCTTCAACACCGGCATGCAGCGCGCCAGAGAACAGTCTGCTACTCATGCCTGACAACCTGACTGACGCGTCTGTTACACAACACCCTGCTTTTTTATTAACTGTCCGTCCAAACATAATTGTGCATTTCGTAAAACTTGTACATACTTAGAGACAGTAAAAAAATTTCGCGGATTCGTTTCGCGATACGTTAAAAATAAAAAATAATTATAACTTTTGTGCTGCTTCTGCAATTGGCACACTGTTGACCTGAAGAACTCTGGAGTCACCCGGTTGAGACGCCTCACGTGGCTTCAGCCAATGAGCAGGCGACGTTTGTCCGCGCATGCAGAGGATCTAGGGAGTTTTATCTCGGTGGTCACTGAAGATACGAATTTTTCCCAGCCTCTACTCAATACTATTTTTAAGGCGGTTAAAATATTCCTGGTCGTAGTATACAAGCCCAAAATAAAACAGATTTTTTTTAATTTTCATCTGAAGCAATACAAAACTATTTTAATTCAGTATTCGTCACTATCACATAACACAGCCGACTACTTTTATCTCTTAAAGCTCTGTCACACCTGTTCACGTTTTCATGTTTCTACTTGTCGCCTCTTCACACAACTCACCTGCGAAGAAGGACGTACGCAGGGAGATGGACCTAATATAACCCCCCCCCCCCCCCCAAATTCCACAAATGGAAATAATTTGAAAGCAAGCGGCAGGCAATATGGTTCTTTTTTCCTCGCTGCCCCACCCGAGAGGAATTCTGCGCATGCGCTCCCCCCCTTTTCCCTTCCCTAGAACCAGCGAGGCCATAGCCCGAGGCGATCGAGTCACGTCACGAGTTGACACGTTTCAAGTTTCCGAACGGACGGAGTTAACTTTTACTCTTAATTGGGTAACCTGGCAACGTTTTCGAAAGCCATATAGTTAGCATATATGAAATACTTTTTTTTTTTCTCGAGATAATACTCAGAATGTCTTACGAAAATTGGCTCATAATTATATATATATATATATTAATTTGTTTCATTCAAGCATTATTTAATTTTAACCAGGAAAAAAAAGTATCTGCTATTAAACAATTTGACTTCTTTTTGTTTTATCATGCATTTTATGTGCGCAGTTGATACTGTAAAGCTATTCAGGGGATGTTTTACAGATAACTTTATCTATTGGAGGTACTGGGGCAACACAAAGCATAAATAGCTACTTTTTTAAGCAGCCAAACCCATTACGACTGCGAATACTATTTTTAGCGATACAATTATTTTTACGTCAATTTTCAAATTTACAAATACTTATCTGTAATTTTACATGAATATTTCTGTTCTATTTACAAAAATAAAATAGAGAGGGGAATGAAATGCGCTGTTGCGTGATAAATACCGCGTAGGCTAGAGTAGCTATACTGAAACATACTTCTTTGTTAAATACTTTAGTCGAACAATGTTTAAAGAAATACCTCTAACTCTAAACATTATTGCAAAATTTTATTGTTAGAAAAGCTCAAATTGATTATTCGTGCTTACAGCTGAATAGGCCTAAAGTGCGTGTTCTGTGTACCCGTACAATATTCCACGCATAATTTTTAAAAAATAAATATATCATTCGCTAAATTAATCTTAATTAAATAATAAAGTATATATGGCTACACATTGATGGAATAATTTATTCTAAAAACAAATATACCAATTAAACTATTTTGATTGCAATCTCTGAGTAAGAGCAGCACTTTTAAAGACAGTCACTATTTAAAAACCATTTAGTACAATCAAGTATCAGCAAATAAAACGATACAAGCAAAACAATTTGACACAGATTATTTATATATATATATATATATATATATATATATATATATATATATATATATCGTTTTCATGTTAGTTTCATTACTGCAAGGGGTAAAAAAAAACCAAAGGTTAACATTGTTAAAAATATCATAACATCCATACCATGTGCACTATCGACTCTGTTCTTATTTATTTTAAACTTTCTACAGTATCTAAAACTTTTGTCTAAACTGATAACTACCTACTTTAGTAGATAGGCAGAGTATGAATTTAATTCTAAGTTGTTCAGTGCTAAAATGCATTGAATTAATAACATTCAAACCACATCCGCGACATGGAAGTTTTGAATATTGGAGATTATATGGTCCCAAAAAAATTTCCAGAAACTAAAATTAGAAATAGGAACTTAGATATTTGCGTACGCGTGTAGGATGTGCTGAAAGGGATTTTAAATTTTTAAATTTGTAACACGGTAACTGTAAAACATGAATTGATTTACTCACAAAGTTCACCTCGCAGAAGATTAGGAAAACGTTTATGACGTGATAACGTCTTATAAATCGATGAAAGCCGGCTGCCCGCACGAAAAAGCATGACTCATTGTCACGTTCCGCCTGAGACGAGCGTGCAAGAACCGGCCAACCACCGTGCGAAAAAATCTTCTATAATATCAAACAGATTAAGGCGGGCTTTTTAAAAGCAGTAATTTAAAAAATTTGATTTATTTGTCCAATCTCGTTATTTCAAATTAACAATTTATTGACACTGATTTGATTTTAGTTTATTTCTATAACTAATTGTTCGTGATTATATTTAAACAAATTATTTAAATTAAATTTGCAAAAACTGTAAATAATATTTGAAAATTAAAAAGTATGCAATTTTTCATTAATGTTTTCTTATGACGTTATCACGTAAAATTATCGTACGTAAACTGACTTTACAGACTACCCCCTTTTTTTTTTACAGCTAAAGCTTCCAATTTAATTTATTTCCTCGTGAAACTGATCTTTGTGGAGTGAGCCTGTGCCAGTACACTCGGTCGCGCTAACGGGAGGACCCCCGCTCGACAGGGGACCCGACTGTACCGCCGACAGCGCTCCTCGCGGAGGCTGCCGGACACGCGCTGTTTGCCGCGCACAGAGCCCGCAGTCACGTGACTGTGACGTCACAGCCGCTGATTGGCCGGCAGATACCCGTGTCCCCGCTGCGCCCAGCGGCCAAAATGGCTGTAAGAGCCGTGTCAGGACGCTATCCGGTCATCCGGGAGTCCGCGCCAGGATCTGTTATCTCCCGGGCACGCGTCTTGACGGTTATTACAATTTATTCGCTCGAGCCTACGAATTAAATCCCAAGTAACGGACTTCTTTTAAACAGTCGCCGATCTATGTCGCCCTACAAACGCACTCTCTCACACACACACCAAAGATAAGCTTTAAGAACAAATATTTTTTTTTTATAAAAAGAACCAAGCAAAATAACGAAATAACAGTGAAGTGAAGAAAGAGATTGTTGTCTGTTGCACTAGTTTATAAATTTAATTCGCGATAAAAGGAGTTCTTTGAAAGCCATGAATATTATCGCTGACCTAATCAAAACACAAACCTGGTAACTCTTATACTGTCAAATTTTTAAATTTTTGTATTAAGTTCCTTTCTGCACGCCCTCTTCAAGTGTTACCAGCAAGAATTGTTTCTATGAAATATAATACCCATTTCAGACAACCTAAAAGGTTAATGGGAGCATTATATTCCATAGAGTGATTTATCTTACTTTATTACTATAAATACCTCCAGAGAAAAGTAAAATTAAGAAGTAAAGATGTAGCAGTTTGTTACAACCAGTAGTAAAATGGAGTGTTCAAGTTTTTTTTTTTCTCTCTCTCTTTCCTGTAAAATTTGCATTCTAGGAGTTACAATGTATGCAAATTGGACCGGCGTTATTTAATTCCCCAGCCAATAAAAATCAAATAATTATATGGGTGTGTACAAGTTATGTTATATAAAAAAAACACTTTATATAAATTTGAAGACCACATTATCGTAGTAAAGGGTTGGTTTAAAAGCTTTCAAACGATTCCGATGTTCAAAGAAGCGATGTGGATAGTCACCGGCGTATTTATTTTGTATCAGAAAAGTACACGGCCAAAGTCTGAAAGGTTTCTCCCGTTAATTTCAAGATATTTAGCTTTAAGTCAAAATTGTTTCGCGCATTCCTCGGGTGGCAAAATAGCCTTGAAACACATACACCACATCTGCTTTACGTTGTTGATTGTGAAACGGAGCCCTCGATACATGTTTTGTCAGTAATAAACAAGGAAAATAAGCGGTTTACCACATCACGAGAGACCCGAAAAATTCGCGGATTAATTTCGCAATAGGTGAGTACTTAAATATGTTTGACGTTTTGCTGCTTCAAGTGATTGGGGCACGGTTTATCTGAAGAGCCCTGGGCCAATGAAAAACCTTGAACAAAAGAAGCATCGAATCACGAGGATCCCAGTTAACAGGTTTTACGAGTCAGTAGCCAATGAGCAGGTGTAATTTGTCCGACTGCGTAGAGGATTATAGAGTCTATCCTAGAGAGGGTCATTTATATCGCGAATTTTTCCGGTTTCTAGGCATACCTTATTCAGTCTACTGAGCGTTTAAGTATGTATGTATATAAAGTAAAAGTATAATTGAGTTAAGCATGGAGAGAAATGAACCAGCGAAATAATCGTGGCTCTATGCCCCAAATTAATTTGGAGTAATTTTTTTAGTATACTGTACATTTCTTTTTGCAAATGAAACAGAAAAAAATAATGAAAAATTACAGATATTTGTACATTTACATAAAAACAATTGTATCACTACAAAATAGTACTCACAGTTAATATCCGGGCATATATACTTAGTGTTGTCCCAGTACCTCCAACAGTTAAAAGTTATTTGTAAACCGTTCCCAGTAGAGCTTTGAATTGTCGAATATTCGGTTATATTTTCCATGGTTAGAAATAATTATGCTTGAATGAAACATCATTTAAAATATAAAATTATGCGCCAATTTACGTACGGAATACTCACTAACATCTCGAAAAAACTTATTTTTAGGGGCATGCATATTTCGCGAAAAGATTCCTCTATTAGCTGAAAGTTAAATCACTCTAACATCGTCAGTGTTTCGTGATTGGGTGTCTTTCTTTCAGGTACACGACGATTTTTTATAACTCCAATCACAGTGATTCAGTGCGGTAGCAAACGCGTCTGAGTGGCTCGGTCAAATAAGGCCACGACATCTCTCGCCAGACGGCCGCCAATCACAAGGAAGAAACCGCTGGTGCGCGTATACCTTTTTGCAGTCTAATAGGCGTTCAGATTTATTCGCAAAAAATGCCTGCCCCCACGTATTTTCATAATATGCAAAAATAACCACAGCCATGTGTAGGGACCGGAAAAATTCGCGGGTTCAATGACTTCTAGGATGAACTCCATAGTTCTACGTACACTCGGTCAAATGCCACCCACTCATTGGCTGCTGTCTTGTGAGGCGTTCCAACGTAGCAGCCTGTGATTCGATAAAGCTTTGGTTGGGTGTTTCTCATTGGCCCAGAGTCATCCAGGTGAGTTGTGAGCCAATAGCGGAGGCATCACTGAGGTATAACCATTTGTATTTTAGCCTGTCACGAAATGAATTCGCGAATTTTTCCGGTCTCTAGCCATGTGTTGTACAGAGTCACATCTTTGTTGTAGTAGGACTCGCTTGTCAAGAGCACATGGCGTCCCGGGCTGGCGAACACGAGAGCGCGGGCGGAGAAGGCAGTGAAGGCAGTGAAGGCAGTGAAGCGGGCGGACGGACAGGCGGCGGACGGACACGCAGTGACAGCGCTCAGCGGGGGCGCTGCCCTGCGCCGCGAGACTCCTGAGCCGACGTCTCAGCCACCCCGCTGAGGCCCCGAGCACCTGAGGCTGAGCAGAAGCCTGAGATTCCACAATCCTTTTGATGCACGCCCGCTTCGAGACTCCAAATTAACCGACCGGAAGAAAAAATCAAGGCGGACCTAGAAGAAATTTATAAAACAGAATTTCAACGCAGTTAAATGTGAAGCCTTCGGAACACTAACTCAAGTTCGCAAATAATCATCTAAAGAAAATTATACGAAATGACAAAAATAACGCAAAAAAATCTAATTCATGAAGCGCTTTTGGGAGGACAAGATTGCTAAAACTACGAGGCCAACAAACCATTTTAATAGATCGAATAAGATGGATATGACGATTATCATCATCTTACTGCCGATTTAATATTATATATTTGCTCTGGAACGGACTTCTGACACATCGGGGAACATGGTCAATAAAAGCTGGTCTGTTATCAAGTTGCCCATAACAATATATGTAGATCTGCGCAGTTTTCTTGCTATAAAAATAACCGAGGTGGCATAGTGGTCATAAACTATAAACTAGGCTCGATTTCCAGACGAATCGGGTTTTAATTCATTTTCCGAAATCAACCCGGGCAAATTCTGTCACACCAGTCTCCCTGGTTGTTACCTGATTAACCGCCTATAATAAACTATCTGTCGATTTTTTAAACTAAATTACTTTTTTTTTTGCATGACTAGCATAACAAATAAATCAATAGGCCTAATGCAATATTTCTCCGCTATAAACGCACAATTCTCATTTTGCAAGCGATGTGTCAAAAACGTGGCGTATCGAAATATCCCATCTCATTACCAAGGTTTTTTTTTTTAAACCATCCCCGTCGTTTTCGTGAAGGGGATAAAAAAAAATCTCACTGCCTCAATAGTTTCACGGTATGCCTTAGCATCAGATAAATAGATAATCCCACCTATAAAGTAGGCATTAGGAGCTTCGCAGTTATTTTAACGGGTGGGTAAAGCCCTTCCAGCGCATGGAGCAATGTGTGACGGCCTGCGAGGACACCGCGGAGGGGGGGGGGGTTAGGGGGGGAGGCGGGTGTGTTCCGGCACAGCTGTTGGGTCGTGCACCCTGGGAGCGGTACCTACCTGCCCCCCTGCGGCGATCAATTCAGCCCTAAAGAAACAGTTTAAGATGCGCCCCCATGTGTCTTCCCACTCACCTCCCCCTAGGGGGGCACAATGACCCCCCCCCCCCCCGTCACCGGCCATTCAGGCGGCACAAAAGGCGGCGACGTCTCCGCGACGCACTTAAGGCGCTCAATGGCTCCGCGATTTCCCCCGGGGTCGTTTCGGCAACAGTTTGTGAAC
This sequence comes from Bacillus rossius redtenbacheri, assembly GCF_032445375.1. Lineage (NCBI taxonomy): Eukaryota > Metazoa > Arthropoda > Insecta > Phasmatodea > Bacillidae > Bacillus > Bacillus rossius. The sequence goes on from NC_086336.1 coordinate 62,433,505, forward strand.
GCTGAGAGAGGGCGGGGGGATGTAATGACACACCGGCCACTTGAAAGACGCGGCTCCCGCTATCATGTCCGTGGGGCAGCAACCCCCCGCCCCCCCCCCCCCCCCCCCCACATTGACGACACCGGAACTCGACCAGCAGGCAGAAGCCCGCCCCGCTGACAGCTCGCCGCCTGCACACCCCTCTGGGATGGATGGTTGTCGGTAGCTGCGCTCAGCGGGTGCAGCCGAGACCCACACACGAGGACGCACCACAACGCCGAACGTACGATAACGCCGAATACCATATCGCCGAATGCCAAATTGACCACAACGCCGACAGCTAGAAAACTGCTGTGTACCACAACGCCGAAATACATTAACGCCGAAAAATGTCATTGCAAGACTGCCACAAAGGTTAGGTTAGGTTAGGTTAGGTAAGGTAAGGTTAGGTTAGGTTAGGTTAGGCTAGGTTAGGCTAGCCTAGGTTAGCTTATGTTGTGGTATTTCGGCGTTAAGATACATTTTAGAAACACACACATTCATTCAGTGGTTTTTCATTTTGCTCCTGTGGCCCCCTCCCCGCAGCAACATTTTTCGGCGTTACTGTATTTCGGCGTTGTGGTACACAGCAGTTTTCTAGCTGTCGGCGTTGTGGTAACGACCCCCCACACACTCACGTCCAGAGAAGGCGCAAAAAAAATGTTATATTTGTTTTTTTTGAAAATTTGCATTATGGTACCTGGTCCCCAGCCGCTCGTCATTGCCGAAACCCTAATACCCTCCCGATCGAATAAAAGGGAGTGAGTGATCCCTAACAGTTCTGTTTTAAATAATAAGCTCTGGAATCAATCTAAAACGAACTGGAATGTTACTCCCACCCTACCCTATTTAGGGCGCATATGTGGGAAGGGAACTTGAGTGTGCCGGCCGCAGGTCGGAATAATCTATATAGTACCTGGTACATGTGCAACAAGATATTTTACCCCAACACGCGCTCCACTGGCACTTTGTGAGAAATGTCATATGGGCTACCTTTATGTTTTCTTGGGAAAATATTTACGTATGTAGATTGTGTTGTATTGCATTAGTTTCCAGGTGATATTCAAGGAACTGTAGCCTATGTCAGCTACATCCTACATATTTTTTTTTAGTCTCCCCCAAACTGCCAACTGCCCGCGCACTCCACGACAAGACAAAGGCGAGCTGACCAGTGCAGAGACCGCTAAGTGGCAGATATATTCCGACCTTGCGCCCGGCGTTCTCATGTTCCCCTCCCAATATGCACCCTTGAAGGGTAGTGTGGGAGTATCTTCCAGTTCTCTTTTAAAACATTTCAGAGCTTTTAAATATACAGAACTGTTAGGGTTCGCTCCCTGTTGTTGATCGGGAGGGTATTAGAGCTTCGGCACCGACCAGCGGCTGGGGCAACCAACCCAGCATAGTCACCGTCTCAGCCCCTCTACCACACTCAGCTAACCAGACAGTTGGCTGTGTCCTGAGCCCTGAAACTCTATCAGCACTGCTGGCGCCGTCCCCGATCTCCCACATCACGCTGGGACCCCGCAAAGTGTCAGTGTGGTCTGCGCATAGCGGATTGGTGGAGGCGCCGGGTACGAGGGAGGCTCTACTCATGTTGTGCAGCTTGTAGTAGAGGCCGCAAAGTGGCAGTGTGGTCTGCGGGTAGCGGATTGGTGGAGGCGCCGGGTACGAGGGAGGCTCTACTCATGTTGTGCAGCTTGTAGTAGAGGCCGCAAAGTGGCAGTGTGGTCTGCGGGTAGCGGATTGGTGGAGGCGCCAGGTACGAGGGAGGCTCTACTCATGTTGTGCAGCTTGTAGTAGAGGCCGCAAACTGGCAGTGTGGTTTGCGGGTAGCGGATTGGTGTAGGCGCCGGGTACGAGGGAGGCTCTACTCATGTTGTGCAGCTTGTAGTAGAGGCCGCAAAGTGGCAGTGTGTTCTGTGGATAGCGGATTGGTGGAGGCGCCGGGTACGAGGGAGGCCGGGCTACTTACGTTGTGCAGCTTGTAGTAGAGGCCGCAGGCGTTGCACACGGGCTCGCCGTTCTGGTTCCTCCTCCACAGCGTGGTGGTGGTGGTCTTGCAGTTGGCGCAGCTGGTGCCCGCCCGCCGCGCCGCCGACTGCAACGACAGCACCCGCAAACACACTCGATATCACACCCGCTCCGCTCCCGCCGTTCAGTCGGCGACAACAACACACACGCCCACGTCCTTTACAACTGAACACATCACCCGCTACAGACAAGCCTGGTCTCGCTAGCTTGCCGTGTTACCTTACAGCCCCACGGATCACTGATTATCAGTAGAGACCGGAAAAATTCGCGGGTTCATTGACCTTCAGGATGGACTTCAATATCCTCTGCACACTCGGGCAAATGCCAACTGTTGATTGGCTGCTGACTTGTGAGTCGTCTCGACTGGGTGGCCTGTGATTCGACACTTCTTTGTGTGAGGGTCTCTAATTGGCCTTCAGTCCTCTAGATTAACAGTGAACCAATGGCAGAATCAGCACTTAGGTAAAATTATTTAAATTTTAGCATAACTCGATTTGAATCCGCGAATTTTTCAGGTCTATAATTATCAGTTACGTGTGACTGAATATGAGTGAATGTACGTCTATATGTATGTTTAATTGTAAGAATATATATTTAAATTGTTTGTATCTTCGTTGGTATAGGTTATTAAATATCTTTAAATCTTTATAACTTTAGCATTAGATAGATTTTTTTTAAAAAGAGGTCTTTTTATAATATGCCTATAATATATAAGTTACTTTAGGTAGCTCATGTGTATCTTATATGTTTTTTTATTTTCATATTATTTGTACTGATATGTTAATTCAGTTATTATTTAAATGTATTTGTGACAAATTTTTGGTATGCCTAGGCTATAATATTTATCAGGTTTATTTTGCATGTGCCTAGTTAGTAAATATGTTAAGTGTAAGACAAGGCGGGTACGCCTTAACTTCGCCACTTAAAATAAGGCAATAAATAATAAATAAATTACTATATTGCACGAGAACGTACCGACTTTTGCAGGGTACCTTGTATCTCCAACCCTCGCCACACGGGCACCACGTATTAGCGAACATGGCCGAGGACACCCGAGGCCTCTGTGTCGCAACCACACACATACATCCCGAGGTTTCTAATCTAATCGCTCAGTAGCCGAGACGCTAGGCTATTCTCGGCAGTCTCCGCCGAGCGACTGGTCGTGCGGGCGATGCCATCGGCAGAGGACACAGGAGGCTCTGTAATTGGCGGCAGATAATCCCGGCAGATAGCTGTCACACTGCGAGCATCGGGGCACCCTCTACACGCGCGCTACTACCCTCGCTGCGAACATCGCTCCAATCAAACGACTGCGCATCCCCGAAAAAAATTGATAGGATCTTTTTTCGCACGGCTTCGGAGATAGTCCTGTACGCATAGCAATTTTTCTTTGGATATATTTACACCTCAGGAGTTAACGAAATAGTCTTTTATAGAAACTTTACATACATGTTACTATGCCATTATTTAACATTAATTAGCCTATTTTACCATATATATGTTCTGAAAAGCATTGCTTTCTTTTGAAATGCTCTAAGGATATGTTAAGTTTTTTTTTAGGTAAGTGCTAATACAACCTATCCATGTTTTAATGCAAGAACAGAAACAATTTAATCTTCTATGTTTGAAACACAATTCTGTAATTGTATTTCAGGAAATCTCTTCAAGTTCACTACTGAATATATTATGTAATTGAAAAAAAAACTTCGGCCCTTGAATAATTTTACTTCGATTACGAAACAGCCGGACATTCAACCAGTCGAAACACCCGCCGAGACAGTTAAATGTAATCGAATTAATTAATGTCATTCACATTTTGCTTGGTTCTCAACAGATTGAAAACACTATATGATTATATTTAAAATTTACTATGAAGTTAAGGGTACAAATTTTAATCTTAATATCTAACACTAACTCACAACAATCCAGATGTAAGTATGTAACATTATTTCAGCATGAAATGCTGGAAAGTAAATCAAGCGCTTTACAATACGAAACATATTTTTTTTTTTAAACTAGTTATTACGAAGAAATAAAATCTAATCGAGTGAAGCAAGTAGATGGTTTAGAAAGTTTTTAATAATTTGTCTCTTTTTGAAAATTTTTTAATGATGAAGCGATTTGTGTTAAAACATGTATAAAAATCCCTTATGAATAAGCAGTTTATGGTTGTAGGATTTAATTAAGTTACTAAAGAAGAAATGAGCCTATAAAGAAAGTTTGAATAAACAAAGAAGAAGTTGACCTATTCTTTCATTTTTCACGTGGTTATATTGTATAAACCTCTTGCAGTTAAACATTGTAGCTACAAAGGAACGCATTAATAAAACTGAGTCCCTTGATTCGGAATCAGTTAGTAATATTACTTTACAAATGCCCTTCGTAGTTTCAAGAGTAGATAGCGCACGAAAACACTTAGTTCCTGATGCCTAGTGTTCTGAGAAGACCAAAGAAAAAAGGAAAAGGGTCTTTTTCCAAGCGGGACGAGAAAAGGAGTTCGCTGGGTGGGAGGGTGGAGGGAGGGAAGTTTTGAAAGGTCGGGCAGCAAATAAGCGACAATCATTCGACATACGAGCCTCAAAGTTGTTTAACGAGAAGAGTTTGACGGTATTCACTCCCTACGGCTGGAACATTACCAACACGGGCTCCCAAGAGCCGCTGGGAGATGGATACGCCATTTCATCGCGACCCGGAGTTGTCTGATGAGAAGTTGCAATGAGAGGCAGAGTCTGCCCTTGCCAGCATCATTTCCACCCACTCCCCGTTAACCTCACGCAACCTGAAAGTTAAAAAAATTCCCTTTTGGAGGAAAAATTCCCATTTTTATCATTTAAAATTGTGGTGGCTTTAAATGTCTTAAAGGTGGCGTAAGGGTCCATAAACATCAAAAAAGTTTAAGGCGCTCAGCCAGGTTTTTAACCTTTTGACTCTCATGATGACTGAATTATGATAACCTAAAGTGAAATTCGACGCCACGATTTGGTTGTCTCGGAGGAATCCCAATCCCAAGAGCATCACAAGGCGCATATTCAAGCCTGCCTCATCTCTGGGAACCCTCAGATAACCCCCAGAGAGCCTGTGATCTGGCCTCAGTCTGTCCAAACATATATCAGCTGCTAGTACATGAGCTGTGGCAAGCCTGGCTGCTATCTGCACCTTCCCAATATGCACATTTACAATCTTAGTCGTGCAATAAGGGGATAAGCAATTAAATAATTATTTACCGCGTGGAAAAAAATATATATAATAACTACTGCCTAACATGCATGCAATTCCTCAATATTTTTTTTTTTTTTTGTAATTTGTTTAAAGTATGTACACATATACAAATCATCTCTCTGTCTCTATGAATAGTTCTGTTTTTCTGTATCGCTGTGTCTACATATATAACTACCTTTATCTCTATATGTCTCTATACATATCTATATCTCCCTCCATCTCTCCCCTCAAATGGAAGACAGATGTCACTATAGCAATGAAAATATTAAAAATCTATATTTTTACCTATCTATATTTTGATATATCTTTTTCCCTGTCACAGGTAAGACACAGTTATATAAATCGAACGCGACGCTGTGTCAACATTTCAAAGCAATTGGTAAAGAACTTTCCGAAATTTAAGAAATTTAGTAAACGAACGAACATTTACATTTGTATTCATACAGATTTAAACACACGAGTAATAATATTGGTCTGGAACAAGTAATTTAGGCGGTGAAGTATTTATTGTTCAGATTTATGAACTCACTGATACGCGTGTATTGAATGCATGTATGCATGCTGCTGAGTTAAAAAAAAAAAACCTAGCTAACCCAGGTTATGCTCTCGGACTTGTCATTACGTGGAACTGCTTGTTGTTTGCGGCGGAGAAGAGCCGGACGAACAGGTACACAATGAACTACAGACTCCCCGCGCCGGATGACAGGTGTGTTTACTCTGCAGGGCGCGCAACCCTGTGGTTAGTTGTTCCCGCTGCGTCACCCGCCGGTGTGTGAACACACCCTTTGCGGCGCTGCGGCCCGGTACACTCGCGCCACTATCCTCGTGGCCACGTCCCCACAACCTGCTCTGCGACCCGTCCGCGACGGGATTGTAGGTACACAATGTTGGTCTCACTTTTTCCTGCTTGAATATATAATTATTTATTTTATTTATTTTTATTAATTAGGTTGTTGAAGTTAAAGCACTGCCTTAGCTACAATTTTTGATTAATTACTTTTAAGAAAAAAAATAATAGAAAAATATTAGTCAAAACTTTTAAAATAATAAAATTAAAGATCAGCTCGCATATAATGTACTAAAACAAAATTTTTTTTATTAATAAAACATTTTTTTCCTTGTTGGGTCATAAATTCTGGTCCATTATCTCATTGGAAGGAAAAAAAACCAGACAGTATAAATACAAACAATTACATAAACAAGGAAAAAAAAATATATGTATGGTTTACAAAAATATATAGAATGCATGTGAACTTCAGTGCACCCAGCTTCTATTGATCGCAAGGTTACACGAGGATACTCGAGGATATAAGAAGATTCACGGGTGGAAACGAAGTACTGCGGTCTAGGCCTCAAGCCTATTTGGTGTACGAGACAAACGCAGGGCTAGAACAGACCACTAACTACGCAGCCAGGGTATCCAGATTGTTATTTTACTTTATTTCCGAAATTTTAGGGGGAAATATTAATTTTGGGGAACGTTTTGAGAAACGAAAAACTTGGAGAAACTTTTGGGCAAGAGAATTTTGGTACTGGGGAAATTGGGGAAATATTTTATCTGCCTTGCCTTACTACCATTGCCATCTCCGATTTTTACAGTTTAAACAACACATACTTAGTTCTCTAGACATTCACTAGATGTCACTCTTTTCAAATCACTCGATGAATCGATACACCTTTCCTTTTGTCTTCTCTGTTCTGTGTCTGTTAAGATTGTTTTATGTGTGAATGGTTTTTTTTTCTGTTCAGACCATGTTTTTTTAACATTTACAAATTAAAAATTTTGGCTTATGTACTGTAACGTTTTGATATGTACGAAAATTGTACGGCCCTGAACAAATAATTCCATATCTTCAAGCTGCAAACACTGATAATAAGTAGGGACCGGAAAAATTCGCGGGTTCAATGACGTGTAGGATGACCTCCATAGTTCTACGTACACTCGGTCAAATGTCACCCACTCATTGGCTGCTGTCTTGTGAGACGTTCCAGCGAAGCAGCCTGTGATTCGAAAAAGCTTTGGTTAGGTATAATTTCTCATTGGTCCAGAGTCATCCAGGTGAGTTGTGAGACAATAGCAGAGGCAGCGCTAAGGTATAACGATTTGTATTTTAGCCTATCGCGAAATTAACTGGCAAATTCTTCCGGTCTCTAATAATAAGTAATAGTTTAAAGCTATAGGTAGGTAAGAGCGGTTTAGGAAATTTGGGGAAAAGTTGCCAAAATTGGGGATATATTTTTTGTTTACGTCTGCTGTGGGGGAAAGTTCGAAAACCCCGATCTGGAAACCCTGTTCGCAGCTAGCGGCTGTGGGTCGGGGGCTGGGAGGGGAGAAATGGACTGCCGTCTCCGGGGCTTTAGGACTGTTGTGACACCTCGCAGGTAGCGCCCCCAGGGAGGGCGGCGGAGCTGACGAGGGGGCGGCACTCGTTAGCGGCCCCCGCTGACACCCCGCAGCCCGGCGGCCCGGTAATTATCAGTGACGAGTCTTTTGCCGCGTTTACACTCGCAGACAGCACGGACCCGCCTTAACCAGCGGCCGTACAGTCGCTGCCGAGAGCAACCCGGCCTTAACGCCCATCCAGGCGCAGCTTCAAGGGGGTTGTCTGTAAAGTCGGTTTACGGACGATAATTTTTTACGCGATAACGTCATAAGAAAACATTGATGAAAAATTGCATACTTTTAATTTTAAAATATTATTGACAGTTTTTGCACAATTTAATTTAAATAATTTGTTTAAATATAAGTACGAACAATTAGTTAAAAATCCCGCCTTTACCTGTTTGATATTCGCACGGTGGTTGGCCGGTTCTTGCACGCTCGGCTCAGGCGGAACGTGACAATGAGTCGTGCTTTTCCGTGCGTGCAGCCGGCGTTTAACGATTTATTAAGACGTTATCACGTCAAAAAAAATGTTCACGATACCCAAGTGGGGTAAGTTTACTTACTAGAAGCATTTAAGAATACTCTGAAGGTAGATGTTTAGTTACATTTCCGTATTTAGTTTTTAAACTTTATTTTTTAGAAGCGCGGAAATGGCTGAAACACGATTTAGCCACGGAAAAAAACGCGGTACAGATAGTCGAAGGCACTCATCGGACCTTTATCTTCATCTCCCAACCATACGTTGTTATAATTACCGCTCAAATCTCACAGTTGACGCATTCACGGCGCGAAGACTGCGCGCCTGTGCACCCCTAGTCGATTTAGCTTATTCGTCAACTAAATGTTGCAATCCAAATATCACACGTACTGTGCTGCCACTGCTACGCGATTAGTGGTAATGAATTTCGGATTTTCTTTTGTTTTATCATGACAAAGAAGTATAACTTCTAACGCGCGTACAGCAGTTTATGCGATCTTCATTTCTTTGTTCATAAAGTGGATCTCCAGGATGATATGGGCAATCAAAAATAAAATTTAAAAGTGATTTTTTTTCCAAAACAAAACAGTAAGCTACAAAATAAAGTTAGAGAAGTATTTAAGAATATTCAGGGTTTTCATGATTACAATTCCTGTCTCACCTAACATATTTTTCCTGTTCTACTAGTGAGTCTGGCAAGATGGACATACTACAATATACATTAGCAAAACAAACTTAAACACATTTATCATGAAGAATTGACTGTAAAATTTTTCCTTGCAAAAATATACAGTTGCACTGTTAATTCCATCATACCTATGTCAACAACACTGCCAGTCTAAGAACGTAAACCAATTAGCTCTATTTGTTTCATCGACATTTTTAACAACATATTACTGACTGGGATAAGGCCTAAGACTAAATATATATTGATTGTGCTTCAAATTAAAACACACTTGTTCTACCCCGTACGTTTAGTAACGTTAAGAAATATCAAAGCTAATTATTACTGACACAGATTTTACAATTAAAACACAAACCACATTTAAGACATTAATACACTAGGTGTCATAAAGTTATACTTCTTTAGGCGCGTTATAGAAAAATGATGGGAGTGAATGTTTACGTTGCGCGCGTACCATGTAACGAAATTTTTACAGGAAGATGGCGGACCCATATTAACATAAATCCAAATATAGTCACTTTCATAAAAATTAGGGGACATACTAAATGTACTGGTGTGCCAAATGAAACTTTGTGATAGTGAAACTACCCTGGAATACTTATATTTGGTAAACTTAAATATTCATAGTAAAAAGTAGTTTTAAATTTTAAAATACCTAAGCATACTGGTATTATAACAATTATAATACATATTTTTATTTCAACATTCTGTCATGCTTCGTAGCGCAGTGAATATAGTGCGCGGTTAATAAGCTAAAGATCCGTGATTCAAAAGTCCTTTTCGTTTTTATCGGAGACGTTTCATTATATAGGGCTAGTTTAACCTTTCGCTCTGCAAATATCATGATTCGATAGTCGACGTAGCTGCCCCGATAGCGAATTCTAGTGGCAGGTGCGGAACTATGAGTGATCTCGTTCAGAAATTTAGTGATTGATATTGAATACCGGTCCATATAATTAAATATATATATATATATATTAATTGTGAATACTAGTGACAGAAAATGTATTTATAAACTTTTTAAAGTATATTTTCAATTGTGTTTATATAAAGTGAGGTTGTGTTCCTGTATGTATAATTTATTTGCATTATAAATTATTGCATTATTATTTAATACAGTATTAACATTCATCTAGATATTTTATTAAGTAAAATAACCAGTACCAAGCCCAATAACTGAGTGGGTTTCCCTAAACCTCGAAGTCATATAGTATACGGTATGTACCAGCACAAGTTTATTCATGAAAAAACAGAGTATACCACACAAATTATAAAACAAAATTCTTGCTTCACAAATTGATTATGATTTTCTGACTGTTTCCATTTTCTGGTGCACCAGGCTATGTCGAAAGCGATGCTGTAACAAACACTGCAGCACTAACATATGTAGGTTATTATGCTATGCCAATATAATGAAAAATTATATCCCTCCACTTTACTTTATTGCTGTGCAGCAGAATCATTGGCATGCTTGTTTTAAAACAAAGTTGGCAATAGCTTGTAATTTTCAAGATTATCTGCTCAGTAATTAAATAATCACGCAGCCTACAAATATTAAGAAGCATAATCCAGCTATAAAATTTATATGAAACCCAAATGAAACTATCAAAACAAACAACAATAATTATTTACAAGTTAGCCTTTATCAAAATAATATATATAAATATTACACTACACAATTATACTATTGTACACAAATAAACAGTGTCTATTGTCTATTAGATGCTACCACACTTTACCTTCCCACCGGATTGCATCTGATTGAGTTATTAGTCTCTTTTTTTGTAGAGCACATGTAATTCAGTACACGTAATAGAAGCTACTTGTCAATTAAAACCTCGAAACGTAAGTATATCGATGGGATAAAACGGCAAAGAGAGGTAAAGAAGACAATTTGCTAAAAATAAAACAATACGGGTACTTTGGCTTTCATTTATTTTTCAAGTATTTAAGAATCCTAACTTGTTTTGTATTTATTAGTAAATTGATTAAAATTAAAATAAATTAATAAACATGAAATAACAAAATTATTACTCAGGATACCAAGAACTATTGATCAATCAATAATTAATAATTAAAAATAAATATTACTCACTGTTGAGCTACATCATAAAGAAAAAATAACTGTACGTGTTACTTGTTACTGTTTCTTCAAATAATTCATCAACATTTGAAACACGCCAAATTTCTTAACGAAATATGAAATTAATAACAAGTAGCGCTATCTATGCGGTAAATGCATGGACTGTCTCAACACCGTTTTCTACGGCGCGCTGGTTGAACAAGGATGAACGCGAGCGCGCTAGTTAGCAAATATAAAATTTCAAGGCATTCACACCTGCCTCTATAGGATACCTGTATCTATTTTCTAAAGCAAGCGCATGCGCACACACTCTGTCTTATTCTTTTGTTCATCTAATTCTCTAGGTTCTATTTTTTTTTTAGGCGTGGGGTACAAATCATCGCACAAAGAGGAGACAGAAAACGAGTCCAGCAAATTTTATAACGAACTCTTTGGCCATGTACCTTATTCTCTTGTCCTTTTCACGTCGGAAACGTTTATCAAGAAATGTTTCACGAAAACGGTGCTTTGAAATTTTACTTCGCCCAGAACACGTTTCACTTTTCAAAAAATTCGCGGGGTTCAATGACCTTCAGGATGAAGTCCAAGATCCTCTGCAAGCTCGGGCAAACGTTACCTGCTCGTGACTCTCACTGGGGCATAGAGTCCTCCGCTGGCAGAAGCGGTGTCTGCGGCCAGAGACCAGCGTGCGTGCGGCCTGGAGCGGTCCCAAGGCTCAGCCCGAGGCTGTTGGCAGCCCTGCCTTGCGGGCCAGCCACTCCGCGGTCTAGTTAGCTTCCCCCCCCCACCCGTCCCCACACCAGCCAAGACCCCGGCCTGTGTGTTTTATTAAGGAAATAACACGTTACGCCGCGCGCCAGCCCCGTCATTACCGCCACCCCTGGTTTTAATCGAAACGGTCCGCGGAGCCCCCGAGCCGATGTGTGTGTGTGTGCCCCATCGATGAGCCAATTACAGGCGGCGATAGGCCTCGTCGTGTCCCCGCCGGAAGTGCTGTTCCCCGGGGGGGGGGGGGGGAACTCGACGGCCCCGGGGCCGTGTTTTCGGAACACTGTCGACTGCGGTGCCTAGTCGTCTGGCCGGCGCTGATCTGCAAAAAGTTTGGTTCCTGATGACGTGAAACTTCTTTAAAAATCACCCCGAAAAAACACGGGTGCCGGAACATGAATTTCGTACCGTAACAAAAAAAAATCCCTATCGCCTTGCCTTAATAATTCCGTAACCATTAGTCTCAGAGACGTAGGTGCGGTGTCAATATTTAACGCACATGGTCAGCTCGCTGATACGACCTCGATGTTGGCGGGGAAGGGGGAACAACGTGCTGATTGGTCAGAACCGGCGCTCTCGCTCCTTTCTACTCAGCGCAGCTCACGACTCAGAAATGATGGAGCAGTGATTCGTGTTTTTAGGGTATAGAGTTCATTTAGATCGATCGATTTAAGCCAAAAAATAGTTGTGATTTGGACAAGATTTATATGTAAAAATGTAAAGTAGGCCTGTAAAAAGGTGTTGAAACATAGTACGTGAGCCTCAGCCCGCGGGCCACGCAAAAACGTCGAGAGAGAGAGAGAGAGAGAGAGAGAGAGAGAGAGAGAGAGGAGAGAGAGAGAGAGACTGTCTCTGGAGCGGCGCAAAGCTGCACCTCGACTGCAGAGCCTGCGCCAGTGGACGTGTCGAGTGAAGACAGGCGCCGTTCAGTGTCTGTTTTGTATTGGAAAAAAAAAAAAAAAAAAAAAAAAAATGTTTTAGTACGCAGTCGACGTATCGTTTTCATTTCAGTCCACTGCACTTAAGCGCGACTCGCTGACATAAGACGTCTCACGTTAAACCAAAGGCCGTGTCTCCCGACGCAGCCCCACACAATTTTTTTTTATAACTCTTTCCCGGGCCCACACGGCGTGCAGAGCTTCAGAAGACACCACGGCTTAAGGCATCAGAGTGGTGTCCTTTTGGGGCGGATGAGTAGTTCGGTTTATATATTACATTTTTAATTGTTTTTTTTTGACGTGACAACGTATAATAAATCGATGAACGCCGGCTGCACGCACAAAAAAGGATGGCTAATTGTCCCGTTATGCACATTGTCCCGTTACGCTTTGTCCCGTTACGCTCATTGTACGCTTGCGCCGCATCTATCTCTTTTCCACTCGATCGGAACAACCATCCATTTGACTTTTTCGAGGAACATTAAACTTGAAACACTCCCATTCGTTTCCTACTTTTCCTATCATCGTCCTATCCTTAACAGAACAACACAGATTGGAAGAAGATAAATAGCGAACATGTATAAAATTTATAGTTAAAATAATCTGTTCGTTAAAGTAATAAACATTTTTTAATTAATGAGTGCAGATAAAAGTAAATTTATCAATTAAATTGTAGATTTCATTTCACTCCTTCTTTGTATCCATACAAAATAGTGATAATTCAATAAAAATGATTCAATTTTATTCATAAAAGTATGCAATCATTTCATTAATGAATTATTATGACGTTGTCACGTTAAACTATCGTCCGTAAACCGACTTTACAGACAACCACTTTTTTTTTTTAGACTTGTGAAAATGGTCAAAACCCGTGTAGAGGACTTTATCTTCACTTCTCCGGCACCACGGTCACCAGTCGCGCCAGAATCAAAATGGCGCGACGTACGCAATGTGTTGAGCGCGAAAAATACTTTCTAACCAATACACGTCCTACAAATCTGTGACGTCAACGCGACATAAATGGCTGACACGTCAAAATATTCGATCGGAAAAATATTTTCTTATTTTTGTCGCATCGTGGGTGTGACGGTGCAAAGCGCGTCAAATTTTTTTTAAAAATAGTTAAGACTGCGGTGCATTAGTAATTTCATTATTTTACACGTAAGATTTCGTTTACAAAAAAAAATAACCTGTAGAATCTCTGAAATGTGTTCAAGCAGTGATTTTTCCAATTGAATAATAAATAAGTAGCATACGAAAGATATTTTTCTCAAATATGTCGAGTTAGTAAAAAAAACCTGCAAGCACTAATGGCTGTCCCATGTTTGATACGTTCATAATGGCAAGAAACATTATTTATTTAATAGTTTCCTTTTTCGCGCGGGTTAAAACTGCTTGTTCGCATTAACGCGGTACTTAACAGCGAGGTGGGTATAGAGCGAGTTTCCTTTTTAGGATGCGTTAGCTGGACTGTTTTGTTTCAAGTTCATTTTGCTAGGGGAGGGAGGGGGCGATAAAACAAGGTGCATACTTAGTGTAAAACTGTTTAACACGTTTTTATTTTTGCCACTGAAAATATTCTGGGCTTTTACTCAGGTTAGGGGTGGGGTTTTTTTGTCCCCCGAAATTCTAAAGAACCTCCCATTCCTACCAAACGAATGGAAAGAATTTGAAATCAAAAAAAGGTACAAATGGTTCATTCTCTCCCCCCCCCCCTCTCCGTTTTCCCAAAATGAAATGTGTTACACGGTAAGCCAAGAAGCCCCGAGTTCATGATGAAGCTAGAAAAATAATGTAACTTAAGTTGTTGCCCGTATGAACTGTGACTAGAAACCTGAATAATTCGCGTTATTATTTCAGTGATGCAAACTTCCATGCACACCCATCAATAACATAATTTATGAATACATTTCAACACTCGTTCAACAATCATTATGAAGAGTTTACACCAGATACTAGACTTTACTGTATAGAAGTGGTAGGTGTTAAATTTTAGACCGAGATAATCCATCCGCCAAGTATTTAAAAAATTACACAAGTTTACAAACCTTTTAATGATTAAAAAGAAAATATTATTTTTAGGATTCATATTTATGTTAATTACATCCCAAATATAACCCTATATTTATGATACGAAAGGTTTGTTTTGGGACGTCCTTAAGTTTCTCTGTTTTCCTAATAAATACATACGACTCCGTAGTTTCGTAACTGGACGTATAAATCAGTGATGATTACTGATAATACGTAATACTTGGAAGTACTGTTATTTGGAGAGAGACTGGTCTGCATGCCATTATACACTTCAACTACGTCTTCATTAGACCGCATGTGGTTATTACCGCCGCGCTCCCCAAAAAAGAGACCAATAAAAACACTACGAAATTCAAATTACTCAATCACATGCAATCCGACGGGAAGGTAAAGTGTGGCAGCATCTAATAGACAATAGACAATAGACACCCGCTTATTTGTGTACAATAGTGTGGAGTTTATCCTGGTGCCAGGAAATAAGGCGAATTTTTCAGTAACTATAACTAGGGACACCTGTATTTCACGAATACATTTCGTGTCAAGGTATTTCACAATATAGGCCTACTGTAGCTTTTCTCATGTGGTTATTGCCTGAGGTCGGTTAGAGGTGTCGTCCCGCTCTTGACGGGGCCGATGAGAATGTGGCCACCGTACTGCTGCACCCTCACAATTTGCCATGACTCAGAAAAAGCTACAGTGTTTTGTGAAATACCTTGACACGAAATGAAGGTGTCCCTGTTTTTTGTCCCACTTTTTTTAAGTTCATCTGCCGCAGCATAGCTTGAAGTGGCTTATTTACACCAGGTTGGTACTTCTTGACAAGACTATTCGCGGGGCGCCTTCACACAGGTCGGTGGTTTATGACAGCAAGTGGCAAGGGGAGTGTATTTATTCGCGCAAATATCTCCAAACCAACTATACGTTAAAACACCGTAGCATCGTCTGCGTTTCGTAATTGGTTGATTTTCTTTCGGTTACATGTCTACTGTAGGAACACGAATCACAGACATCCAGTGCGGAAGCAAACGCTTCCTGAATGGCCCCGGCCAAAACAGGGCAAATACTTCTCTTGCAGACGGCCGCCAATCACAAGGCAACAATTATTGGCGTACCTCACTGCAGTCTAATGAGCGGAGAGATTATTTCCTCTCGCGACAAATACATGCCCCTGGCTATGGTTGGTGCGATGACATTAGACATGTGCCTGAACTAAACCCAGACAATCCAGAAACACTGGCCAGCTACATAGTTTTAACACACAGCCGACGATACCCGTTGTTGGCTTCGATACAGGATCGATTAAACTGTATAGGTACTATATACTCGCGGCAATGCAATAAATATACTGACTGGCCGACAACTCTATTGTGTTTTATGAGTGGTCCCAGAGACGTGATAAGACTTTTTTAAGCACCTTGTGATGCTCGTAGAATGGAGATTCCCCTTGAGAACGGGAAGGGCATATTTCGCGAGAAAAAAATGTACCCCTCTTAGATTGCAACAAGGTATACCCGCACTCCCGGTTTCTTTCTTGTGATTGGTGACCTTCTGCGAGAGAAGTCATTGCCTTATCTGACTGGGACACTCAGGACGCGTTTTCTTCGGCACTGAAACACTGTGATTGGTATTGCAACAACTGACATGAACCTGAAAGAAAACTCACCCAATCGCAAAACACTAGACGATGCTACAGTGTTTCAACTTTTAGCTAGTATAGGAATCTCTTCGCGAAATATGCATGCCCTTACTCTTGAGTCAACCACAGGTTAGCCGAACGGTCAAGGGGTTGTAGGAGGGGGAGGGGGTTGCAGTGCTGGCAATGATATTGGGATGGGTAACCTCCGCCTCTAATTGTAGCTCCTCGCCAAACACAACCAAGTATGGCTCTACGGTGCTCACGGGAGTACATGCCAGTACATCCAGGCCCGCTTAAACTACTGCAGCTCTTCAACTAAAGAACTGGCCCGATACCAAGGCCAGGGCCTTCGACCTTGGGCTGAGTTACACTCGACTTTGTCCCCACTTCCTTTCTCTCTCTCTCAGTTTGTTACCGAGCGAAGCTGAAGTGCATGTGCTTGCAAGCCGACGAGCCTCTACTAGCCGTAGTCTTCTTGAAATACAGCATGTCCATAAGTGTTGTTTCAATGTCACAACTACAGAGTAACTCAAACAGTTTTAGGTAAACGCATGCGCAAGTACCTACTGCTTTGTTGTTTTTCTCCATATGGCCATATGGCCGTAAATGTTCGAAGTTGGTCGGTACTTGGCTCCAACAACGTCTAGGCGTCTCGTTCATGACGAGGATCACTGACGTGTACTACTCAACTCCGCTGGTTCTACTCCAGCCCCGCTTGTTCTACTCCAGCCCCTCTAGTTCTATTCCAGCCCCTCTATTTCTATTCCAGCCCCGCTTGTTCTATTCCAACTCAGCTGGTTCTACTCCAGCCCCGCTTGTTCTACTCCAGCCCCGCTGGTGCTACTCCATACTCGCTGGTTCTACTCCAGCCCCGCTGGTGCTACTCTAACTCCGCTGGTGCTACTCCAGCCCCGCTGGTGCTACTCCGGGAACGGCCGCGGGAGCAAGCAGAGCCGGGTGAGGACGAACCAGCGACTCGAGGACTCGAACCCGCGCAGCCCGCCCCTGCCCGCCCCGCCCCGCGCCCAGATTTATAATCGCTTCGTGCTCGCGGCGAGCCGGGGCCCGATGCACGTCGTGAACTACAGGCCCAACTCCATTAACAAAGACTTGTTAATTTCCCCGCGCCATTAAAAATACACACATTTCACGTCCGCGCAGCGCGTTCATTAACGGCGGCCCGTCGATTCATTTACCGGCTGCGTGATTGCGACTCCCCGTTTTAATTAGAAACTGCCCGGCCGGCGGAATTATAAGTATTTAAAAGGCGTATTTGTGGCGCGGACATTCATCTGCTGGTTCGCGAGAGGCGCAGTGGTTTGACTGGGCGGCGCAACAAGGGCTCACGAGCGGCGGTAGGGGCGACTGTGCGGCCCGGCCCAGCGGGGGCATCGCCCTTAAGGGCCCCGCCTACCACGGCAGAGCTTCAGAACAACCCACGAGATTTGAAAATCTTTGATAGTACGAAGAAAAAAAAAGGATTTAAGCTCATTTCATTTCGCCGCCGGTATTTTATAAACCTACCAACTCTTCAGCTAAGTTACTAGAGAGGCTTAAACCTCTCTGCATTGGACTCCTCTTAACACACTCGTCCATTATACGCAAACATCAGGAAATACAATTACCAGTTACTGTAGACTACGTTGTAAGCATACAACGAATAAAATTACACTCGTCCACAAAGTTTTACACTGGCGAGTTTAAGAATTCAGTGTATTAATTTGGTTTTATCATTTTTTTTAAGTTGAATTACAACGTTCGTTGGCGCATAAAGAAAGTATGTATGTAACCTAAAAACTGACGTCATGCAAAATTATTGTCGTGGGGTATGTTGTGTAAACTGAACTAACACATCTAATTTTATGTAATGTTTGAGTGTGTTTGCATATAAAACTATATGTACTTTATGGAAATTCTTTAATGTAATACAACAGCTAAACAGAATTGCTACAAAAATATTAAAATGGCATTGATACCATGTAATGTAGGTGTATTGGGAAGATGCTCGAATTTATATTTCTGTTATAAAATAATCATACCTTCTTAAGAACAAGCACAACGCAAAAAATATAACACTTAAATGTTTAATAATGTCACTTTTTATTCATCAATCATTTGTAAGGAAAATCATATATAATATATAAATTTAACACGTCTTTAAGTTCTATGAAATTATGTTCTGTCAAATAATGGATACCAACGGTAACCAGATAGTGCGTCGTTAACCGTGACGAGGGACAGACATCGCTTTGTGTTGTCACTGTGAGGTACAGGTTAACAAGGATACTTTTGTGTTTAAACAACTTATAAAAAACTAGAAACGTAAAACTAATTTTCAAGACACTACAGCACTACTAACACTTGTTGATGAAATTACAATAATAAACTTATTTTAGGGCTTAAATACTTTCATTGTCCTGAAATTTAAAAAAAAATAAACATAAACCATATGTTAAAATGTTTTAGTGTTGCGTAACACAGTTATTTTTTTAAATTCACAACTAATGATATGGTATTATGAGCTGCCGTGTTATTCACCAAAAGAGTGTTCTGGATGAAACTCGGACGGGGGCAGGGAATGAGTTACGTAACGAGATCGCAATGCTCAGCGCGGGAAGCACTCGCGGCCAGTGACGTCAGACCACGGCGACGCCTTGGGCCACTCTTGCCCGCGGCCGGCGCTGGCGGGGCGTGTTCCAATTTGAACAACCTCACAGGCGCAGAGCACCAGGTGGGGCTCGGACCACGTGGTCAGCGCAGACGTGACCCGGGAAACTGCCTGCGCCTCGGCGGCCATCACTGCCTTTTATTCCTCACTGCCTTGTAGTACTCGCTGACTTTATTCCTCATTGGCTTGTGGCCATCACTGTATTTTATTCCTCACTGCTTTGTAGTACACAGACTTTATTCCTCATTGGCTTGTGG
The DNA here is from genome assembly GCF_032445375.1 of Bacillus rossius redtenbacheri. NCBI lineage: Eukaryota > Metazoa > Arthropoda > Insecta > Phasmatodea > Bacillidae > Bacillus > Bacillus rossius. Next base: position 62,452,703 of record NC_086336.1, read on the forward strand.
CCATCACTGTTTTTAGTCCATAATCAGTGACTTGAGCCCATTTCTACCTTATGGCCATCACTGCCTTCCATTCCTCACTCTTTTGTAGCAATCACTGTCCTTATTCCATCACTGATTTGTGGCCGGCACTGTCTTGCAGCAATCACTGCCTTGTGACCCTCATGTCTTTGGTCCATCACTGCCTTTCAGTCCTCACTACTTTACAGTACGCGCTGTCCCGATAGCTCATCATTGACTTGTGACCATCACTGCTTCTATTCCATCACTGACTTGAACCCATTTCTACCTTATGGCCATTACTGCCTTCCATTCCTCACTCTTTTGTAGTATAATCACTGTCCTTATTCCATCACTGGTTTGTAGCCGGCACTGTCTTGCAGCAATCACTGCCTTGTGGCCACCACTGTCTTTTAGTTTTCACTGCTTTGTAGCACTCGCGGTTTTTGAGTTCATCACTGGTTTTTGGCCATTGCTGCCTCGCTGTCACCAGTCTTTAATTCTTCACTGCTTCGTACCGCTGTCTTAGACCATCACTATCACTGGATTGTGGCTATCGCTACATTGTAGCCATCACTGCCTTTTATTTATCGCTGTAGCACTGAAGCTCGTCCTGCTTTGTACTGGCTTGTCGCTACTCTAACCCAATCGCTAGCAGAAGTCCGCGGCAGAGCGGCATTCGTGCTTCAACTGCGATGTTTTCCAAGTGGTTTGAAATGAAACGATAAAAACGTTGCTTATTTTTGATCGATTTTTTGGTACAGCCGTCTGTGAACAACACCACAGCATTTATAGTGTTTACACTAACTATCAAGCGAATTGCCAGAAAATAGCACTAGTCATTTTATTCTCTGGAGCAAACCGAGGCGCGAGTTGGAAAACTTTATCTCCCTACGCGAGTCTAACATCAGCGAGTGATCCCAGCAAGAAGCCAGTAACATTGCGACAGTTTTACTCGCATTTGGTTCGCGGTTCAATGCACTATTTTGCTATTTTGAGACTCTCTCATTAAGGGGCTCAGAAAAGTCAGGGATGTTTCTGTGTTGGTGAGACGGGATGATAGGTGCGACGCTCGCTGGTGCTTCTAGCTCGGTGTCGCCTCTAAGCGCGAGGCTGTGGACTGATGCACCGGTCTTTACGTTGCGCATAGGACAACTATGCACTTTGAGCATTTGGCCACAGAAATATACGGCAAAGAAATGAAGATAAGAGTTGTAATGCAAGTCCCTTCAGCACTTTCAAGAATCTGTACCAGTTTTTCTTAAAGCCATTTTCACTCTTATTAAAAATACAGTTTTAAAACATCAATACTCATCCGCCCTTTGCGTATTTTTGACAGCTTTTCATTAACAGGCAATACTCGGATATCTCGGGCAGTTTTCCAATCGCGTGGTTTTTTTTTCTGAAGTTCAGCACACCAAGTGTGTGTGTGTGGGGGCGCAACAACAAGGGGGGGGGCAAGGGTATTTGCCCCCCCCCCCCCCCTTCTGAAACCTTGAAGTGGGGGCAAACGGGGGCAAAGAAAGTGCTGTGTAATCAATTTTTAGATAATAAAACTGCTTAAATAGCACCATTTTCCACCTTGAAATACAAATTTTCCCGGGGGAGGCCGCTTCAATAGGGGGGATCGATGATTCTTTATAAAAAGGTATATTGCCCCCCCCCCCCCCCCTTTTGGAAATTTAGTTGTTGCACCCCTGTGTGTGTGTGTGTGTGTGTGTGTGTGTGTGTGACTGTGTGTGCGTGCGCGCTCTCGCATCAGCTTCATAAACGATCTTATTCTTCCGCAGAACAGTCATACTTCCAACTCACAAGAACTGCGCCGGTCGGTGCCCGCTCCACAGATCGAGGCGCTTGCAGTAGGCGGGGTTCGAACCCAGAGCCCTCGGCGAGGACAGCAGCTCGCCGACGAGACCCGGGTGACGCCCCGTCGGGCCGTGAGGCTAATTAGCTCGTCGAGGCGCACGGTCCCGACCAGCTCCATTACCCCGCCCCCCCTTCCCCCCTGCACGGGTCGTGAGGGACCGGGCGATCGCGCGGGCTGTAAAAGAAAAGGTAGAGGCTGGAGGCTGCGAGGAAAAGGGAAAGCTCTTATAAACTTGTACGACGATTTATTACCTTATAGTAAACCAGGGTATTTTACTGTAGCTGGCGTTTGGCCAATACCGCGGCGGGAGGCAGGGCTGCGCGCGAGAGTGAACCAAGGAGCGTGTGTGTCCGCATCTCTCGACCCGGGGGACCCCAGGTCTCGCAGCGCTGATGTGGGCCGTCCGTCGTCCGGCGTGCGAGGAGTCACCGCGCGATGCTCGTCAGCTCGGTCTCTCGCGAGCGTCGGTCGTCGAGAGCAAGACGTAAGAGCAAGAAGAACCCGGTTGTTAATATCAGGGAAGTTCAGGACAGAAAACAGTTCCGACTGCCCGCGGGGCAGCGACTCAAGACCCGCTGCGACGGGAGTTTTCGCCGGCGGGAGTCGAACCACTTGCTCCTCCCGACAGCGGCCTCGGAAGCCACGGCGCGGCAGTCCAGGTGGGGACATGCGCCCGTGTTGCGCGCGCGCGTCCCCCCCGCGCGCATCGGCCAACAGGTACTGCGCCATCCCCCGGACATAAACAGGCACCCATCGTATAAAAAGACCTAGTTGAACATATACTTCTTTTTTTTTTATAATTTTTTTTTTTTTCGTTGTTGTTCTCTCCTTCCTGGCCCCTATCCCCGTACTCTACTTTAACCCTTGGGGTTCCCTCCTCTTTTTTCCCTCGCCTCGTAACTCGCACCTTGTGCCCGCCCCCGCGGCCGCGCCGGGCGACGCCGACCTGGCGTCTCGCCGGGCCTCAGCTCGCCTCGGCGTTGGTCTCGGTGGGCGCCCGTTCAGCCACAAAAACTACCTGAATTTGACTTGAAATAATGTCACATTTCAAAAATATTATTTACCTACATTGAACTATATATATATTAATAAAAAAAATTATTGGTTTTTATTTTCTCAAAACCCTGATTGTTCTGAAAAAAAAAATAACATGTTCGGTACAACACTAATAACACCAGCTCAAAAAAAAAATCCAACACGCCCATACTCCGTTCTTTGAAAGATTATTGCAACGGGGAAGATTAATTTAAAACGTTTTTTTATGGACTGTTGCTGGTTTTAACCGTATGTCATAGAGACACCACAACAATGTATGAGAATTATGAATACATATGTACACACACACAAAAAAAAGGGCCAAACTCTGTCGATGTCAAATGATGAATTTATGGACAGCACAGAGAATTCCGTGGAAGGATTTCGAGACTAGCTGAGAGTTAAAACACTGTTAGCATCGTCTGTGTTTCCTGGTTGGGTGAGTTTATTTCAGTTCCATGTCGATTGTTACAACACCGATCACAGTGATTCAGTGCGGAAGCAATCACGTCCTGAGTGGCCCCCGGTCAAAAAGGGCAAAGACTTCTCTCGCGGACGGCCGCCAATCACAAGGAAGAAACCGCCGGTGCGGGTATACATTCTTGCAGTCTAATAGGCGTTCAGATTTATTCGCGAAAAATACATGGCCCTAGGAATTGGTCGTAAATAAATATCATGGCACAGACGAAAAGCTGGCTTACGACGACGAGACAGGCGGCTACAGTTAAACTCACGGGGAGTTGAAACTGAAAATAATGTCTTTTTCTTATAAAAAAAAAAGGGGGGGGGCGGTTTGTTAACTAAACTTCCACACAAGGTATATTTTTTAAGGAGCAGTAATCTTTTTATCAATCGCGATATACAGACCGAGTGACATCGGGTTGATGATACCCCGTGTCTGAAACCCAGTTCGTCCGTCCGTCATGATCTCGGATTTGTTGGGGTTTACCGAGATCCCTCCTGCCGAGTGCTCCCTCCAAGGCGACAAGGGGTTCGATTCCCGGCGGGGAAACGTGGCGAACGTTTCCGTGGCTGCTGTGGGTTTTCTCGGGGCGCTCCCGTTTCCCCCCACCAATCCATTCCGTCGCTGCTACACGCCCAATCTTATCTCAGCTCACTCACTCTCCAGGCTGGCCGGAACGACAGGTCTGTCTCCGCGGGTGGGGCAGCCGTACATGTCGACCCTGCCTCGGGCGGGAAACTACGTGTCGATTCTTATTTTTCACTCGTGCTGATTCCCGTGAGCTCTGCTCGCACACGTGTCTGTCTGCGGTGTTCACGTGGCGATGGGAGTGAAGGCTCCGATAAAATAAATAATAAATACCGGATGAACCCATCATAACACTTTTTCAGAACCCCTAAATTAATATTTTCTTAATTTTTTTTAACTTCACAAGGATAATTTTTATATACAATGCAAACTAAACATAACACGAGATAAATATAATATTAGCAGAACCTTGACGATATTTTATGTCCTAAAGCTTAAATGTTTCAGAAGTAATTTCCACCCGAATGGCTTAAAATGACAGTCTCCAACCATTTATATTTAATTCCCGACTATAAATAGAAATTAAGAATCGGGAATGTTTCGGGACATTGGTGACCGTGTAAAACCACATCTGCCCGCAATGAGCATCGTGTGACGAGTGACAGTGACGGCGGTACTGCGGCCGGAGACTTGAACGCACGAGAGGAAGGAAGGAATGTTATACGAGCCGGCGCTGTGGTCCTTGACGTAGATGTCCTGTAAGGCGTGTTCGGGCGGCAGTTAGCGTCATTGTGATTCCAGCGAGCGTCGCGCGCGGGGGCTGACTGCCAATGGCCGGCCACTTCCGTCCGCCGCTGGAGCCTCCGGCCGAGCCCCCCGAGCCCCGCGGTGGTCTCGCGGCCGGCGCGCCAGTCCTGGACGGCCGCCGTGTGTTCCAGTGGCCACAGCTGCTCAGCATGTCGGGTCTGATATCGCGCGACTCCCGTTATAGTCCTAACAGAGCTAACACCACCGACAAGGGCCTCCGAGGGCCGAAGGAAATGAAAACGCGATCACATCGCGACTTGGAGGTGTTTTAGAAAGATTTGCAGTGGGAGGATGAGGCACCCATCACTTCATCACTGCCACAAACTCCCCCTTAACCCATTCAGCTAACCTTTGGTTGACTCAAAAAAGAACTCCGTCTTGAAAGTATCACGAGGCACTTATCCAAATCTATCACAACAACTCTGGGACCCCTCAGAAAACCCAGAGAGCCTGTGATCTGGCCGGAGCACTAGCTCTCCAGTCTAGAACTGGGCTGGCTCTAAGCGACGAGAGCCACCAAGTGAGTAGGACAGCAGCCAGCTACAGCTGCGATGTGACACGGCTCTGTCCGCTGACGCGAGAAGCCGCTTGACCTCGAGTTTCTGCACGCGTGTCGCCGACTACACTGTGTTCCAGCAATAGCCTCGACACCACGAGAAAACCTGACTGAAATCAATAATTCCAACGTTAAATTTCGTATCCGAGTTTCGCATTATAAGTGTATTTGCAACATGAGAACACACGATATGGTCGTTACCGAGGTTACACATGTGTACACATCATTGGCGAGTACTGAAATACTCGCTCACATTTTTTTTTTTCTCTACTGTGCGGGACCCCACCTGCTTGTCGCGAGGCAGCAATAGGGGCCGACACCAACTCGTCATCACCTGCACTGTCGTCCCTATGCGCAGCACAACTGGCGCGCGATGTTTCTGATTTGCTACGCGCAGATACGGAGCACTGTGACTTTGCTGCGGCGTAATTACACTAGTTTTTGCCCACGGCAAAAACTCATCTAATAGCCTCCCCCCCCCCCCCACCTTTTTAACAATTATTTTTTTCCAAACCACCCAAACCAAAACCTCTCCTGAAAACACCTCATATCGCAACCACATGCTAACAAGTTCCTCCATTCCAAAAAAATTAAAATATTAAAAAAATAAAAATAGATGGCAAATGAAAGTGAATAAAGATTTATTTGCATTCATATCATTTTTAATACATCACAAGTTGTAGGTACGCGAAAAATAACAGATTTTTTTTTTTTTTAATATTTGAATACTTTTACTTTTATTTACTCTGTGGTTAAGTGTATGGTAAGGCGATGTCCACGCCTTAACTTCGCCACAAGTAAAAATAAGATAAATAAATAATTGAAATTATATACCATCAGTACATTCAAGTAAATACCTATAGTAATAATTACGGACAGGTTAGCACCAACACCCCCTCGCAACCCCCCCCCCCCCCCCAAACCAAAAGCGGTTCCCAGGGAACAAGCCCCGGGCCCCGCCTGCGACCCCCTCTAGTTGCGTCCCTGGTTTTATCTGCGTATCTACGGTGTTGTGATGTTTTTAAGGTCTCTGTTTCTCCGAGGTATAAAGCACCTGGAAGACACCCGCCGCCGACAGCCGCGCTGGAGCGGGCGGCGAGGACAGGACAGTAACTCTAAAATGTGACCCGTCGGCCGCCTCTCTCTCGCAGCAGTCGTCGTCGGGAACGTATAAAGAAATAAAACCTCCCCTTCTCCCTCCACTCCCGCCATCCCTTCTTTCCGGCACATGTTTATTTATCCCCGCGCGCGTCTGCTCGCCATGTCGGATCGTTTAAGGGAATGTGTGGAGTTCGAAGCCGCGCTGTGAATCACGCAGCCGCGCGGCGAGGGAAACAGTGGCGCGGTCGGGTCGGGGACCGCCATTAGCGATAGCCGCGAGATAAGTACAGTCGCGGTCCGTGACGTCCGGGGGGGTGGCAGGGACTGTACACTCGCGTGGAATGCTGCAGGGGGGGGGGGGGGGGGGGGGGCACAGCGCGCGGGCCTCGCTCTTGTTTTTGTTTACTGCCGTTCCGACACGACAAAGAAACGAAAGAGACGACGCTGCGACCCCGCGGCGGACAGTGAGGCAGTGAGACGGCGGGACGGCGAGACGCGATCCGCCGAGACCCTGTGTCTCCTCCTCTTGTCCGAAATTCCTGTGCTCGACAATCGCGCATTCCAGCTTCTTGTTCGTCTTCCTTCCACCCCCTCCCCCTTCTCCAGGGCGTGTTTCGGAGGGAAGAAGACCGCCGCTGCTCCCTTGCTGGAAAGATGGCAGCACAGCTTGGAGTGAGTGGCCTTAATCAGTCTGCGTCAGTTTAAGTGCCGTGTTGGTTGTCAGTGGTGATTCAGCTGTCAGGAGCCGGTGCTGAGTTAGTTAGTTGTCAGTGGCCGGTGCTGTGTTGGTTCGCCAGTGTCGTGTTAAGTTGCCAGTGCTGTTAGTTAGTTGTCAGTGGTGATTCAGCTGTCAGTAGCCGGTGCTGTGTTAGTTGCCAGTGTCGTGTTAAGTTGTTAGTGCTGTTAGTTAGTTGTCAGTGGTGATTCAGCTGTCAGTGGCCGGTGCTGTGTTAGTTGTCAGTGTCGTGTTAAGTTGTTAGTGCTGTTAGTTAGTTGTCAGTGGTGATTCAGCTGTCAGTAGCCGGTGCTGTGTTAGTTTGCCAGTGTCGTGTTTAAGTTTCCAGTGCTGTTAGTTAGTTGTCAGTGATGTGTTGAATAAATTGCAGATTAATTTAAAAAAATATATAATAAAAAATATGGCAGTGTCAATCGTCAGCCGTTACGAAAAACTGAGGAGTAGACAAACACAAGCAGCGTAACGAGAGTTCCGATGCATCACTGCCACGTCATTTCTATATCTCCCCTGCCGGCCGTTACAACTAGCATATAGCAAGCTACGCTACGTACCTATATTATTTTTCCATTTTCCCATTCGACCGCTAGCGCATGCGTTGGAGTGGCGTCGCCGCTGATACACACTCCTGCTCTACCGGTTTCCTCACCAATTCCTTAACTATTCCCCTCAGGCGATCGGAATTTTCGTAACGCTCTAAAATTGTTGCCCTCTCAGGAAAAAAAGTTTCACTTCAATATGAAATAATATAACTGTAACGAGGCAGCTGGCTTCAACTGCCATTCAAATATTTTGGAGTAGGATGACTTGCCGCCTACTGATCATAAGGACCTTAGTTCAGACCCCTCACGCAAATAAGCTTACGGTTTGGATACGTGAAATAAACATGTGGGCATATCATGTATCTCAAGTCGTTAACTCGAAACCCCCTCCAGCCCAAAGGGTCGATGACGTTAAAAGAGTCCATCGACTGCACGAGCAAAGAAATCTAAACGTACGCAAGATGTCTTCTGGTTTAGTGATACTACAAGTGAGCTCGAGTAGGCCTTCGAAGAAGTAATTTGATTGTAGAATTTTTTTCCTGTTTTTCCCACTGACCGCAAATTTGTTTTTTTTAGGGAAACTGATAAAACATTAAGATTGTAGAAGCAATTTTGTATGTGTCAACCAGCTACGACAACTCAGAAAAGGAACTTTATAGTGAGAGACTGCTGCGCAATCGGATTATTTTGTTTTTTAACGGCAGATAAGTAGCATGTATTTGACGATGAAATTCGCTACAGAAAACGAAATGCCGTGTTTACATAATTTATGGAATGGAAATGAGGTAACACTTCGTGGAGGAGGGGGACCCACGCCAGCAGGTAGGGATAGTTGCTCGTCGACAGACACCGAGGTCACATGTTTACACGTGCGTTGGAGTCTCCGGAGCTCCACGTGCTAAAGTGGACGTGCGGACACTCTCCAACTAAAGTAAATAAACACTAAAGTAAACAAGAACTAATTTTTTTTCCCGCGTGCCAAGGGTCTTATTTAGGCCCGTTCTGCAATGGCACGGAAACGGAAACGGATCACGTAAACGGAGACGGATCTCCCAGAACAATTTCACCATCGCGTCCGCTGCTTTAATAATGCACGGAAACCAATGAGATTGCGTTTCAAAGTTTCGAAATATCAATTTAATTAAAAGTATATATTTTTCGTTTCGAGATCATAGTACGGGCAGAATTTAAATGTACGATAAAAATAAACGACAAAATATAATAGAACAACAGATGTTCTTGCACTTGAAACTATTCTTAACGTATTTAGAACATAAACAAACATGACTACCACCGGAGCCAAGTACTCGGCTACTATTGGTTGCACGGAGCGACGTAAACGGAAGAGTTTGGCATTGCCGAGCTGATCCGTACGAGTCCGTCTCCTTCAGCATGCTGTTGTAGAAGCTCTGTTCCATGAGATCCACCTGTGTTCACGTGATCCGTTTCCGTAACATTAAGGGGGGTGCCTCACATTTAAGGTCATGATTTTATATTTATATTAATCACTGATCAACTTTCAGACTTTTTCAATTGTTTAATTTTCACGAAATGAAAAATATAAACAGCGCATACTTTTTGCATAATTAGCTGCCAAAGTTACATTCTTAACTTTTTTGGTGCGTTGTACAAATAAGGAGAATTTAATTTATTGCAGAACTGAAACTTTTTAGGTTTACCTACAATGCCGCTGGTTACTTCATGATATGGTTTGCATTTTTATCACAGAAACTCATTTCACGTTTCTTGGCTGTCAAAATCGTAACAAATGTGAGAATTTTGAAATGCCAGATAAAATTAAATAATATTTTCTGAAAGAAATTCAAACCATTTCTTGAAATAGCCAGTGGCTATTCAATTATAGTATTCATTAAAATAATGCCAAAAGTGATAAATACTTATACGAAAATGGTTTTTATAAGTACATTTGTTGACGCGCATCACACGTAGTTTCCGCACCTAGCGCTAGAATTCGTTGCTGGAGCAGCTACTGTCAAAAGGTTAAACAATATAATGAAATTAATTTAAAAAAAAGTTAACACTATTAAGTTTCCCTTTAACTTCGTGAACTTTTGTTCGCGCCATATATTACCGACGGCAGCACCCTGGTTACACATTTCCGTTCCATGCGATTTTCGTTCCATTCGCAAAATTATTACATAAAATGCCGTATACCGTAAGCTAAATTAAAATGTTACAAATAAAAACAAAGTGTTTTTACGCTTCTTTATCTACATACAGAATGCATTTCAAAGTATTTATTTTAAATTACAGCACAGACATTTAATGTACGCGCTGCGTTAAATAATGTAACGGGTTTCTGCATGAATGCCAATAGTTGCACGCCAGCCTGGGTGCCTTGCACGTAAGGGCGACGGGGCGATCGAGGTACGCGCTGATGTCGTCCTTATCGCTCGCTGACCCGGCAGGCGGGGCGCTTGTGTTGCCGTCTCCTTCTCTGTTCCGCTGCCGCCCCTACCCCCCCCCCCCCCCTTGTTCTCCCCTCTTCAATCAACTGCTTCCAGCCTTGGAGCCGTCGTGCGGCTACCAAAGTATTTATATTAGCTTTTATTTTTTAATAAGCCGGTTTTCTAACGTCAGATCGATCACTGTCAGATTTGTTAACAATCAACGTCAACATGCGCGCTGCCTAGCGGAACTCGCGGCAATTACTTGCGCCGTGGGGAAATGCTAGGGGCTCGCGGTGGGTCCCCAGCGCTACTGACGGCGCGCGCAGGCCTGACCCTGTGCATCCCGGCACAGTCCTAGAGGCATGCAGCGTGTGAACTTCTCAATGCAGCAGTTGGTAGGTCTAGTTACATCGCTTCATAACTAGGGGCAGGAAATTTTCGCGAAAAAATATGAACGCCTACTAGACTGCAACAAGGTATACCCACACCAGCGGTTTCTTCCTTGTGATTGGCGGCCGTCTGCGAGAGAAGTCGTTGCTTTGTTTGCACGGGCCACTAAGGACGAGTTTGCTTCCACACTGAATTAGTGTGATTGGTTGTTGTAACAATCGACATGCACCTCAAAGTAACTCAGCCAATCACGAATCACAGACGATGCTACAGTGTTTTAACTTCCAGCTACTCTCGGGATCTTTTCACGAAATTTTCATGGCCCTACTCATAACGAATACGCAAACGGTCATCGGCTGTTCGTTGACCTTAAAGATCGCGGTCTCATACAGGATTGTTTTTTTTTCTTGGCACTGCCATCACCTAAAGGATTCTCCAGTCAATCCATTCCGATATCTCTACAGGATTTTTTTTGTAGGGTCACAAATTTTCTCAAACCATTTCGGTTCTTACCGCTATTAGAAACATATACCTAGTAATTAATTATCTGTTGGAAAAATTGAGTCCGAACAATAAAATGAGGCCTGTTGTAATAAGTTCACATGCAAAGCCTTAAAATATTAGTAATGACAATATTAAGTCGTAAACATGCTTGTGCCACACTATTGAACTGAAGTTATAGCCAGTTTAAACTAGGTGTATTGTTTAGACGGTGATCCAAATAATAGGCATTTACTCCTATGTCTGAACCCTGGTGAGGGTATACTAGGAGAATGTTTCTAGCTTATACTGTATCTATTTATTTTCATTAGCTCCCATGTTCTTTCTTAAATTGTTTTCTATGTCCAGCTGTGGTCATCATCAATCAATTCGATCGGCTTGTGTGTTTTTCTTGGCTATTTATTATGTTCTTCTTCGTCTAAGCCGTCTCTGCAGCAATAAATCCATTTTGTTAACTTTTAAATTTTCTTCATCATTGATCTACTTCGTCTTGTCTTAAGATTGTTGCAATATTCGTTATTATGACATTTTTCTTCCTGTCTTGTCGTCGTATGTCAGCGTCTAGTTTTGTATATTGCTTAAGTTATCTTCTCTCGTTATCAGTCTCCAAATGTCTTTCTTCTCAATCATGACACATATAATTTTTTTTATTATTTTGTTTACACGCTTGATATTAATAATTTTTCCTTATTGCGTTCTTGAGAGACCTGCATTGTGCATTTAAAGAAAAACGGCGGGAAAAAAATTCAACAAATATCGCTGCGAAAGTTTTAGCCCTAGCGACAGCAAAGCATAGTGGTGCCGGTATTAAACTGAGCTCCAGATGCCTCTACGGGCATAACTTGCACGCTGGAAGGAAGTGTACCATGCAGACGTCACGGCCGTGGTCGTTCCTTCGAGCGGTTCCGTCGATAACGATCTCCTATGTTTATTTAGGCCGGCTAGATGGGCTAGGTTTCAGTCAGAACTGTTTCACCTGCGATATTGAGTGCTTATTGCAGACCGCAGCCAGGATCCAAATTAGTTTCTGGGAGTTGTGCAGATAGTATTTATACGTGTTATTCTGGGAGAATAGAACGCTTACGTTTATATTAAAGCTGTCTCACACGCAAATTTGATTTTTTTCCTCTCATTATTTTTCCATTACATTAAACTCCATATTTCCTTTGTATTTGTTGTCCTGCCACAATTATCTTCGACAGATAGGTATATTCACTTAACGTGCAAATGATGATAGTTACAATGACATCCGGGGCTTTGCACATCCATGATATTACACAGGGCGGTATTCCAAAAAATTCTGGTAAAACTTAGGATAAAAACTGCCTTTTTGTGGCACAACCGTAACCTAACTCACGGGTATTCCAAAACGTGTTCAAACCGAAAGTCATAAAAAGGTAACAGATCGGCAGCCGTTTTAATCAACGGTACCGTGTGCGAGGCTAGAAACCGATATCCAACGCATTCTAGCGGACATTTGGCAACCATCAATACATTTGTTACGGCAAAAATCCTAGAGGTAGTAACACCTTTGCACGAATTAAATTGTGTTATTATAATTTTCTCAAGTACTTTTTATGTTGCCATGATTTCCTGTTATGACCTATAATTGTACAAAATTATTTCTAGGATAGTTTCGCTACTATAAAAATTGATTTGGCACTCCAAAACAATTGGTTACGTTCCCCTAATATAAACGAGTTAATGGCTCTAGCTGCAAATTCCGCCATCGAAAGAAATCAACGAAAAAGTGAGCTCTGCGCATTTGTGGTAAAACTAACAAATGAAATGGAGGCATCTAGTTAAAATGTCAGAAACAGCCCCTATCATAAAAGTAATGTCAAAAAAAAAGGTAAAAAAAAAATCACTTGGCATGAGACAGAGTTAATGATCTTGTTCTCCTCGGTACATTTTTCGACGTAAGAAATGGTAATTAATTAGGAAAAATATTTTCGATAGTTTTTTTTTTTTTATTTGGTGAGGAGTGTTCTGAGGCTGAGTACGCAAGGTGGATTCCCGCGGTCCGTCGCAGGCGTGCCTGCGCCGCCAGTAGCCAGGGACCACTTGTCAAGTGCGGCAGTGACTCGCTGTCACGCCGCCCGTGTCCCGCCCGTGTCCCGCCCTACCAACTTAAAAAAAATTAATGATATCATATACAGACTTATAAATCATTTCAACAAATACGAGAGCTTCTTACAGTTAAATAGTAACAAAATTCTTCTCATAAAAGGGGGTTGTCTGTAAAGTCGGTTTACGGACGATAATTTTACGTGATAACGTCATAAGAAAACATTGATGCATACTTTTTAATTTAAAAATATTATTGACAGTTTTTGCAAATTTAATTTAAATAATTTCTTTAAATATAATCACGAACAATTAGTTAAAAAGCCCGCCTTAACCTGCTTGATGTTATAGAAGATTTTCTCGCACGGTGGTTGGCCGGTTCTTGCACGCTCGGCTCAGGCGGAACGTGACAATGAGTCATGCTTTTTCGTGCGTGCAGCCGGCGTTCATCGATTTATAAGACGTTATCTCGTCAAAAAATTCTCTAATCCACCTGTCCGCAAGCTTAATTAATTCAAACTATTTTATGTATTGTTTCTATATTCATAAAAATTGTTTTTAGCGTGCAAGTGATTTTAGTTACAATGAAATTCGCACCTTTTTACACCCAACACTATTACATTACATGAAATCTGTTGTAGATACCTGTATATCGTAAAAACAAAAAATGCAAAATAGGTATCGAGTTAAAATTCCAGATATAGCCTTTACATAAATGCAATAACGAAAAAAAAACTAAAACTGGGTGCGTGAACTTATGTACGCACGTTAGAACGTATACTTACTTGGATTAATAAAAAAATTAACTTAATATAAATAAAATAATAAAATGAATGGAATTGTACTAAGTATAAATACGGTTGGTAAAGTATCCAATCAAAACAAAAAAAAAAGGTTGAATAAATATTCAATTATTTTTTACTCATCGTATTTGTTTTAATATTGTAGAACTTTTGGTGATAGTAATAATTCCCTGTATTATTATTTTTTATTGTTAGTATTTTTTTCCATTGTGTTTATTTTTTTTTTTTTTTTTAAGTTTGTAATGTTGCTGTTGTCTTTTATGTTCCTAGTTTGTGCACCTAAGGTTTAAGGTGCACAAAACGTTCGAAGACATGTAACAACCGTTAATAAATAAATATAAATGATAAAAATTTATAGTAATGTCATTAACAATTTTAACAATTATAGGATCAAAACCAGTAGAATCTTAACTCGATCGACATACTTCAAATGCAGGTTAATCCCGACAAATTTAGTTGAAAAGCTCTCTGACTTACGTATTAAAAAAAAAAAAACTTGTAGTCAAAGTATTTAATAATTTGGTGCAAGATGGGGATATTATTTTAAAACCTTTAAAAAAAGTTCAAGACTAAAAATACTTTTTATTTTTTAAATTTTTTAACCATAAGTTATTGGCCCATAAACTGTTTTCGGCTTGAAATTTTAAAACAGGCGAAGCTCTTCTTGGAGACGAATCTATGCAAAAGGAAAAAAGGACAAAAGCTATTTATTTCGCACTCGCAGCTCTGGAAAAGTCTTTGGCAGTATTACTTGGAACAAAAGACTTAAGTTATCTTTAAAGAGCAGTTACACGAGAATGGACAAACGTATACAGAATGACAAAGCGCTAAGAGAAAAGGAATAAATTAATGTTAGATGATAAGTAATCCACAACTGAAGTAAGGATTGTAATTTTTTTTTTTTAAATATATTTTTACCTCTGCCTAAAGATGAACAAAGGAACCTTAAAATAAAATTCTAATTTGATCAACAATAACGAGGATTCGCTTACGACATCGTGACGACTATTTGTAGGCAGGGGCCATGCATTTTTCGTTAAAAAAAAAGTTTCCAGACCAGCTGTGTGTTAAAACACTGTAACATCGTCTGTGTTTTCGTGATTGCCTGAGTTTCTACTCAAGATACATGTCTACTGCCGGCACACAAATTACAGCAATTCTGGGTGAAAGAAAACGTGTCCTGCATGAACCGGCCAAACAGGCTTCTCTTGCAGAAGACAGCCAATTACGAGGAAGTAACTGTTGGTAAGAGCATACTTTATTGCAGTCTAATGAGCGCTTGGATTGTCTCGCGAAAAATTAAATTGTCCTAATTTTTTTTAAAAAAACAACCTAGATGCAGTCGACAGAAGGGGAAGAAAAAAACTAACTAAAAGTCAGTCATGGGGACTGTCGACAGAACTGAAAACTTAAAATTTTGTTTTTAAATGTGTAATATGAAATCATTTCCACGTGAAATGTACGCGAGAAAATGATTTTGGTATTATCTACCAATAATAACTTCAAAACTAGAAGAAATGATTTTTTTTTCATTGAAAGAATAAAAAATTATTAACTTAAATCTACAAATAATCAACATTATCTCTACTAAATAAATAACCTGACATTTGAAGAAATTCACATCGTAAATAAATAAACAAAAGAAAAAAAACATAACCTCAACTTAACTACCTACTAAAAAAATTTCAAAGCAGTCATGAGGACTGCCGACAGAAGTAAAAACCTTTTCCCCTATTTTTACGAAAAAATATTATCACACAACAAATTTGTTTCCTCACGTTAGTAAAGTAACTCCTAAATTACTATAAAATACGCATTGCATAGCAATTGTACGTATTAAAAAAATAAATAATGATGTTCTTAACTTTTAGGTTATATTGCTACAAAGACTCCGTTTTCTTCGTTATTGAAACTATATATCTATATGAGAATATTAATAAAATTTATTCTTTCTTTTTACTGCACAGTAATCGTATACTTAAGATTTAAAAGCATAATAAGTTATACTATTAGGAACAGATAAAGTGTTATCGTTAACACGTCACAAGACCATGTCGATGAAGACTTACATGAATTTACTCCCTATCCAAACCTTCCCATAGAAGTTTTCACTAAAAAAAAAAGCTGTTTCATTTCGGTACAAATGTCTAATAATAACTTGGGTGCATTCTTCAGGTCGGGATGAAAGGCGAACTAGTATAAAGAAATAACGTCCAATAGATAGGGACTGGAATAATTCGCGGTTTCAGTGACCTCTAGGATAGACTTCATGATCCTTTATGTGTTCGGGAAAATTACACCTGTTTAATTGGCTAATGATTCGTGAAACCTGTTGACTGGGAAGTTTGTGATTCGATACTTATTTCGGTGAGGGTTATTCATTGGCTCAGAGTCCTCCAGACCAAGTGTAGTCCAATCACTGAAGGAGCAAAAAGTTAAGCGCATTTGTTTTCTAGCCTTTCGCGAAATGAAACCGCGAATTTTTTCCGGTATCTACCAATAGAGCGGCGCAGAATGGAGTTGGCACACTCTTCCCGCAAAAGCGCCGTGGAGCCGGGGGCGCTTTCCGGCACGCCGCGTTAACGCCTCGGCATTACGGAACTGGCTCGAGAGAGACGGGGCGATGCGCCTATCTCTACCCGCACCGCCTTCCTTCTCTCTCAACTGGACCATAGCAGGGACTTGGGCAGTGAGAAGCCTTAGATGTCCATCAGTTCTGTCCCTGCCCGAACACGCCCGAATATTCACCTTCGGCCAACCTCGGGATTTTTTTTTAATTTTTGCGCAGGAAAAATGAATTCAAATATTAAAAGTGGTCTGTTAGGTTAGCTACATTAAAACACTTTAAAACACTATAGACGGTTAGTTAGGTTAGTATAGCTACATTAAAATAAACAGAGAAATATAAATATATATAAATAAACCCGAGGTTGGCCGAAGGTGAATATTCGGGCGTGTTCGGGCATGGACAGAACTTGATGGACATCTTAGGCTTCCCATCTCTACCCACACCGCCTTCCTTCTCTCTCTCTCTCTCTCTCTCTTTCTCTCTCTCTCTCTCAACTGGACTATAGCAGGGACTTGGGCAGTAGCAGGCGTCGGGTTGGTGGGGGGGGGGAAGGGAGAGAGAGAGAGAGAGAGAGAGAGAAAGAGAGAGAGAGGGATGGAGAGGAGTAGTTTACTGAGATACTGAGGCCGTGTCCGAACTCAAGTATGCAGTTTGTGCACTTGGCGACCTCGCATACTTCGCTTTGCCCTTGACGAGTCCGGGCGGGTTCAGTGTTCAACCTCTTCACGTGGCACCAACCAGCCGAACAGGTTGTTTACATTTTGTTTACCAATGCAGGAATTTTATTTAAAAAAAAAGTGAGTTTTTTCCCCCGAAATAAGACATTTTTAACACTTCATTGCTGACACACGAATTTACTGCGAATTTACTTTAGTATACCTACCTTCGTTTTGTTGTTACGATTGGTATGTAGCCTACCTATTTGTTGAAACACACAAACATGTTGATATTACTTAATGTTGTCATTCAATTTATTAATTCCAATATGTGAATTTACGATTTTTTAAAAATTAATTAAATGCTGTATTAGATTTAACTAAAAACAAAAAAAAAAAAAAAAACACACACACATTTGAAAATGGTGACCGCGACTTCAGCTTCGGAAGCACGCGAGAAGTGCACAGATTCGTTTACTTGCGTACTTACGCCCTTCTACTCTCAGTTCGGATGTCACTGCCGGGTACCAGCACGGATTCGGACACGGCGCGAGGAGGTCTTCGCCCCCCGCGCAGGGCTGCAGCGACGCCCAGCCAAGTAAGCAACATTTCATTTCTTCTGAAATAAATTTCTCGGGGGGGGGGGGGGGAGAGAGAGAGTGAGAGAGAGAGAGAGAGAGAGAGAGAGAGAGAGATATAAAACAACTATTTTGCCCACTGTTTGATTTTAAAAAAATATTTTTTCCTTCTGTTTGCGGGAATGAGGGATACTTAGATATAGATTTATTAGGATTCCTGTAATAAGTGAGACGTCTGAAATTCTGCTCATATACTTCTAAAAACAAATATATATACATACATAAAAAATAGAGTGTGTTTTAAAACTTTGTCTACCAATTTAAAAATTAATTAACTTATTTGAATGTAAATATTTCAAACACAAATTTTTACCTCGCACAAATAGTTTTAAATATTTATTTCCCTGAATGAAAACGTGCCACACACACCATTCGTCCGACTGGTTGGAAGCTTCGGCTGATGTTGCCCGTAGCAAACACAAGAGGGCTCGCGGTAGCAAAGGGCGCATGCGCCCGCGCATGCCGTCTTCTCGGCCCGGCGCGCGGGAGGGCGCCGTATTGACTTTCCTTCACCCTCCCACCCCCCCGTCCAACGGGCCTTACGCGCAAAGGGCACAAAGGGTCACGTGGCGGGAGTCTCGTCGCTGTGGCAACACCGCGCCGCGCCGCTCCGCGCATGCGCGTGTCGTGCGCACAAACTGCGCACTCCTCGCGCACGCCATTCCCAGCGGGCCCGCGGTCACCGGGAGGTCGCGCCTTCTCTCTCGCCTCTCTCGCCCTCTCTCGCCCTCTCTCGCTTCTCACGTCCTCTCTCGCTTCTCACGTCCTCTCTCGCCCTCTCTCGCCCTCTCTCACGTCTCTCTCGCCTCTCTCGTCAAGCCTCGGCCGCTTGCCGATGGAGAATACTCGCTTCTCACAAGCACACGTTAAAAATAAAGGGTTTGTCTGTAAATTTGGATTACGGACGATAATTTTACGTGATAACGTGATAAGAAAACATTGATGTTAAATTTAATACTTTTGAATTTTCAAATATTATTTACAGTTTTTGCAAATTTAATTTAAATAATTCGTTTACAAAATAATCACGAACAATTAGTTATAGAAATAAACTGAAATCAAAATCAATGTCAAAAAATTGTTAACTTTAAATGACGAAATTGGACAAATAAATATATTTTTTTTAATTACTGCTTTTAAAAAGCCCGCCTTAACCTGTGTTGATATTATAGAAGATTTTCTCGGTGGTTAGGCCGGTTCTTGCACGCTCGACTCAGGCGGAACGTGACAATAAGTCATGCTTTTTTTCGTGCGTGCAGCCGGCGTTCATAGATTTATAAGACGTTATCACGTCAAAAAAGTAATTTTACAAACATAATTAGTTCAGAATTTATGGAATGCTGTGTTAACGGGAGTGCCGTTTTGATTAAATAATTGCAGAATATTATACTTTTGAATACGTTTTGACAATGTTGAGCTATCTCAGTTGCAATGGAAAAAAAATAATGGCCGTGAAATTAAGATAAAGGTGTATTTCAAGTCCCTTGAGATCTTTGAAGACTATGTACTGGTTGTTTATGTGCCTAAAAACACGAACAACACGAGCCCAAAACCTGCGAATTCATGGTGACTACCCAGTGGACCAATTATTACAGGAGTTTTTTCCCCCAAAAAATTTTAAGAAAAACCTTTTACGAGAAATTCATTTTTATCAAAGGGTGATTTTAAAACTACATACACAAACAAAATAAAAACATGAGCAAATGCTATTTGATTTTTTCTACAATTCGCAATACCTCCAAACTAATTTCTTGAATGGAAATGGCTGAGAATATCGTAGGCTTTCACAGCCATTTTCCTGTAATATCTTCGCTTACGACGCGGCTACAACCCAGAAACCAAGAAACTTCGAGTGAAAAGAGCTCCAAAATTGTATGAGATAATTTCCATATGCGTGTATAAACTGAAGTAAGGCGTCAATAAACAAAAAGTAAGTTTCATGACTTTAGGCATTTTTTTTTTGCTTATTAAGGGAATTTTTTTTTTCGTGACTTTCGTAACCAGTCATTGAGTTTGCTTACAATTTTTGCATGGTTGGCTGGTTTAAACCAAAATGGTTTAAACCACGGTTTATCAAGATATTTTGTTTATAAAAAACCAAATGTTTTTTAATAATTTATTTGTAAAAAGAATATCTTAATAATTTTTAATAAAAGGCCTGAGTCCACTCTACTAGCAACAAAAGTTAGCTCATTAATATTTCTTGTAATGTTCATGAACAAAAAAAATATATAATAATCAAGACATTATTTAAATTATCTTAATAATTTGTAATTTTTACCCAGCTAAATACTCCTGTAAAATTAATTAATTAGTAAATTGTAGAAAGTGTAAATAAATAAATAAATAAATATATTTAAAAAAACTGTTCTGTGGAAAGTCCCCGACTGTAATGAATACTGGCAAACTTGTACGATTTACCCGTAAATTATACGGAAAATCGTGTTATTGTACGATTCTACAGCCAAGTCTGTTATTTTACTGGTTTTATAAAATGTTTACATTATTTAAAATAAATTTGGAAGAGTTTGGAATCGTACCAGCGAGGTAGGTATATCATGTTCAAACAAAAAAAAATCATCTGTGTCATCTGTTTCCCCATTGGCTGCTACAAGCCAATCATCGCCTAGTTGCATTGTTTTGTTTATCTTTTGCGCTCTGGCTGTTGGGCGTCATCTGTATTTGTCTGAAGTCTTTGAGTGAATTAGTGTGCAAAATGACAGTGTCGTTGTTTGGATGAAAGTATTTTAAGTTATATAATCCATTGTTTTATTTAGCTTTGAATAAAACTTAATGCTTAGTGCTACGTGTGTTGTAATTACATTTGTGGTATCAGTAAGCATAAATTGATATTGACTGTTTGAGCGGGAAAACCAAGCAGTACACGGTGTAAATGTAAAATTAAAAATAATAGTACTAGAGTTTAAAATCGATTCATTCGTAGATACATACATAGATACACTCTTTGTTGCTTGGCGTCTGGATGTAGCGCAAAATAAAAATAAACGAAATTTTTGACCTCCAGAAGAGGCATTATGTCTTCTCGTCGAAGCAAAATTAACGAAGAGGTCATACAATTTGTCCCGAACAGCTAGCTGAAGGCGAAGATTTCACCGACGTTTCGGTCGATCTTGCAGTCGCCATCTTCAGGGTCAGCAGTTCACTAGGTAGGTATCTGCTGCCCTGGAAATTGGCGAGACTGCAAGGTCGAGCGAAAGTGTACGTCCTCATTCCGTTATAACTTATCTGCATATCTCCATAAACATGTTGGCGAGCACCACTCGTGCATGATCTCAAAAACAGCGCTGAATGCGATGATTTTTGCGGTGTTGCCGCGGGCTCGTAACAGCGCTGCACCAGAACAGGCATCATGGGGGAGGGGGGAGGGGGGAGGGAGGGAGGTAGGGAGGAGGAAGCGCTATCAGCGCATACGCGCCCGAGAATGGCTGCCGGGAATGGATGTAGATGTAGCCGCGCAAATTGGACGGATAAAAAACACAGCCCTTTTAACCCGGGAGCAGAGGCGGTGGGTTCCAACTACCCGGGGGTGGGGGGTGGTTTGTGGGGAAAAGGAAGAAGGAGGGGAGGGGGGTAGTATCGAGCGGCAGAAACAAGGCGAGGCAGCGCGTGACTTCACACTCGTGCCAGGAGAATGAAGCAGGCCGGGCTCCGAACCACACCACAAGAGTCGCTTGCCGCGTCACCTCGAGACAAGAAGAGAGGTCACCTGTCAGTCACCGCGTGGCATATGCCTGACGACAATGGACGGCGTGTCTCCAACTGGCCTGTCTGAACGCCCCACTGCAAGCCCCACTCCTAGCGCAGGCTTGACAATATTTAGGTAAACATATGGACAGTACGCAACAGAAAACAGACAAGTATCCCATCCAGAGATGACCTGTTCCTGTTATATCCCACGCGCAGAAACTTTCAGGCCGCGCTGATTCCCATCCCCCCCCCCTTTTTTTTTTTTTTTTTCGAATCCTACAGATGTGCGCCCTTGGTTTGTGACTATCTGCAGGGAAAGTTCGAATCCACGTTTATCTCATTTTCGGGTAGAGGTTCAGCAATTAATTTTTTTTCACTTCCTTTACGGTTTCATTGGAGCCGTTTCATTATATTGTTTTAACATTTCGCTCTGAAACTCGAATGATTAGACAGTCGACGCAGCTGCTCCGGGAAAAGAATTCTAGCGACGTGTGACTCGCGTCAAGAAAATGTAGCTGGAAACAAAAATCTGCGTAAATATTTATCAGGGTAGGCATGGTTTGTTTTAAAGAATACTGCGTCGAATTTTCCGTGTCCGGGTTTCGTTTGCAACGTGAGAACACGTGCATTTGGCTCGTCACCGACACCTTTGAATATATATACTGTATAGAAGTCGCCAGCCCAGGTTAAAATTTCTAATACGGTTTTGAGGTAGTTGGTTAATTCACCGCCGCAATCGCCACCATCTCTAGGGCATCGACTTGTGGTGGTCCCTAGCGGACAAGTGTCGAACTCTTCAAACACCCCTTCCCCCTCCCGTTGAACGACCTTGAGCTGCAGTGAATGTTGAATGTAGGGGTGCGGGGGAATGACAGCGGACGACAGTGCTGCTCTCTAACGTGTAAATAACAACTAAGACGATACAGGGCGTTAACGGCAGCGCCCTGCAGCGGTGAAGTTCCCAAGCTGCTCATCATACGCTTCTGAAAAACGTAGAGTAAATCCTATCCACTCGCGACTTCTATACAGTATATATATTCAAAGCCGACACCGAGGTCAGGTGTTCACACATCCGCACGCCTCGTGCGGGGAACGAACCCCAGGGCTGGGGGAGTTGGGGGGGACTGGGCGACCCACTGCGCTCTAGGCTGGCTGCAGAGTCGTGGGTGCCGCGGTCCGCCAGGTGTCTGGAGGGGGCAGGGGGCGGCAGGGGGCGGCGAGGCGGCCGCGCTATCCCCCGGGCGGCGGCAACTGGCCCGTGTCATACCTCGTGATGTAGTGGGTCGCCGGTACAGTCCCGTCCGCCGCGAACTGGAACCCTCGCCACGCGTCGCGGCCGGGACCCACGACCCGGAACCCCTCCAAAAAAAAAGTGGCTAACGCAGAATATAAAAAATTACAGCCATTCATCCAAGTGATGCTGCATAGAGATGATTTTGGGCGGATTTTGTTCTCGTCAGTGGGCAGGCATTTTTTTCGCGAAAAAAAGATCTGAACACGTATTAGACTGCAACAAGGTATAGCCGCACCTGTGGTTTCTTCCTTGTGATTGGTAGAGACTGGAAAAATTCGCGCTTTCGATGACCTCTAGGATAAGACTCCACAACCCTCTACATACTCAGGCAAATGCCACTTGCTCATTCGCTATTGACTCGTGAGACTTGTCAACTGGGACGCTTGCGATTCGTTACTTTTTTGGTTGAAGATTTCCCATTGGCTAAATGTCCTTCAGATAAACTGTAAGCCAATCAGAGAAGAAATATAAATGTACAGTTGTTTGGATTCTAGCATATCATTAAATGAATCCGCGAATTTTTCCGGTCTCTAGTGATTGGCGGCCGTCTGCGAGAGTCGTTGCCTTATTTGACCGAGCCACTCAGGACGCATTTACTTCCGCACTGAATCACTGTGATTGGTGTTGTTACAATCGATATGTACCTGGGAGAAACTCTCCCAATCACGAAACACAGACGATGCTACAGCGTTTTAACTTTTGTCTAGTCCCGAAATCTTTTCGCGAAATCTGCATGCCCCTAGCTATAACACATATTTCCTCTCACCGCAGCCCGCTATGCCTCGTGCACAGACGCGGAAGGAATAGTGTTCTCAAGTCTATATTTAATACAGATTTGCACAGGTGTTAACGTAAGTGCCTGTTTCATGTATTTAATAACAATTATATTTGTTTAAATTAATCATCAAATATTTGTTTTAAGGAAAAAAATTGTAAAAAATAATTAAATAAAAACATTGAAATATTAAATGTTCATGTTAATTTTTTTTCAAGTAAAACTAATTATTATATTTCTGTGTGTAAACGTTGGAGTTATAAAAGTATTATATTCCCTGTGATTTTAGTGCGATAATCAATATTTCGCTAAATATGCACGCCCATAAAGAATTAGATAATATTGAAGACATGAACATAAATATAACCCTTAGTGTATCATAACAAGGATTAGATTTAGATGGTGTATCACTAGATAACTTACAAATTCGAGGATTCATTTCACCCACATGATAAAATTAAATTAATTATACCTTTATGCTGAAGTGTTGACCTGGATGACTGTGGGCCAATCAGAGACCCTCAGTCAAAGAAGTATCCAATCGCAAGTTACCCAGCAGACGACTCACGAGTCATCAGCCAATAGGCAGGTGACATTTGCCCGAGCATGCGGAGGATTGTGGAGTCTGTCCGGGAGGTCTTATGCTCCCGCGAATTTTTGAGGTCGCTATGTAAAACGATGCGCCGTTATGGGGGCCCGCCTCGTCAGGGGTGTATGTGTGTTAGTGATGCGGGATGATAAGCGCGACGCCCGCTGGTGCTTCTAGCGCGGTATAACCTCTAAGCGCAAGGCTCTGAACTGACGCGCAGTCTTCTCGTCGTCACAGGATAACTGTGAAATTTGAGCGGTGAAGGTAAAATTATATGGCGGAGAAATGAAGATAAAGGTGTGATGCAAGTCCCTTAAGTGATTTCAAGAATCTGTACTGGTTGTTTTACGCCTAAACATTACTCTGAAAACAATCACTTTAGCCATTTTAACTCTTCTATAAATACGTTTTAAAAACTTAATCCGAAATCAACAGTACTTTTTGGCCCTCAGTGAACTCTTGAATGCTTTTCTTAAGCAGACCCCACTCGGATATCTTGAGTAGTTTTGAAATCGCGTTGTTTTTCCTGAAGCTCTGCACACCGTCTGTGTGTCCGCGTAGGCGGGGGCCTTAATGTGCGCAGAAGACGACAGGATAGGCGAGAGAACTCTGCTCGTACTGCGTGCGCAGAGTTGCGGGGCTGTTTTCTAGCTTTCGGCGTTGCGGTCAATTTGGCATTCGGCGTTATTGTACGTTCGGCGTTGTGGTATTTCGGAGTTGTGGTAACGACCCCTGACTACCCCCCCCCCCCCCCCACGGGGCGAGCGGACTCTCGGGGGGGGGGGGGGATGCAGTTGCGCTTCTGCGGCCTCGCCTGCTCTGCGCGAGGCGTGTGTGTGCGCGTGGGCGGTAGCGCGCGGGGGAAAGTCGCGACCACGCCCGCCGTTGCGCAGCCTCGTGACGTCACGCGGCCGCCGTGCAGCGCTGCAGACCGCTCCCAGCCTCCACACCCCCTCCCCCAACTATCCCTCCACTCTGTCTCTCTGCTCGGCGAGCACGACGCGAACCTGAGCAACACATTTCGACGCGACAGACACGCCCTCGTCGCAGTTTCTCTCGGAAGAGCGGGGGTAAACGACGGACTTGCGTATCACCTAAGGAGCACGCATATCTCGCGAAAAGATTCCTCGACCAGCTGAAAGTTAAATCACTGTAACATTGTCAAGTGTTTCGTGATTGGGTGAGTTCCTCTCAGGATTTCAATGAAATTTCAGCTCTGATTGGACAAATAATTAATTTTGTTAGCACATTCCTCCGTTACAAAAATGCCGTCACAAAAATAAACCAAGGCGCTACATTCTTGCAGAAGACGCTACTGTCTTTACTTATTATGTTACGGTCTTTATGCCTAAAGTTGGTGGCGAAAATCCCCATTTATATACTTCTGAAACAAACAAAAAAAGAATAAACTAGAGAGTAAAAGACTTTAAATGCATTGTAACCATTTCCTGGCGGTAGTGTGTAAACCTGTCGTTTCGCTAGGCACCGAAGCAGACATCTTCAGGAACGAGAATTAACTGGAAGCTGGGAGGCGGTAAAGGACTGTACGCATTCGGCTGTGTGATTTGCTGGCACTGGAGCCAATAGGAGGGAAACCTCTCATGATTGGCTACCGGCAGAAGACCCTATGTTCATCCGCGTGAGGCGACAAAATAAATCGCGGCCAGGTGTGTGTGGTTAAGAAAAAAAAAGACCTCTTAAAATAAACTTGGACGCTCCATTAGAACGTTCCGCTACCTGAATATTCATCAGGTGTTTGTTTTCATCGCGGCCTGGCAGGCACCGGCTTGGTGAGGAAGAGAGGGGAGAGCAGACTGGGGAGAGGGGTGTGTCTGCGATCATCCTCTCCCCGCGGGTAAGTTTCACGATCACGTGACACAGCTCACCTCCCCGCTATCACGTGACCGGAGGCGAGAAACTACTTCACTGGTCTGACATGATACTTCCTTGGACACACGCGCCATTGCAACAATGAAAACATAAAAAAAAAGGAAAACAATTAAAAAATTGGTTGTCTGTGAAGTCGGTTTACGGACGATAGTTTAACGTGACAACGACATAACAAAACATTGCATACTTTTATGAATAAAAATTGAATCATTTTTATTGAATTATCACTATTTTGTATGGATACAAAGAAGGTGTGAAATGAAATCTACAATTTAATTGATAAATTTACTTTTATTTGCACTCATTAATTCAAATATGTTTATTACTTTAACGAACATATTATTTTAACTTACATGTTTGCTATTTAACTTCTTCCAATCTGTGTTGTTCTGTTAAGGATTAGGACGATGATAGGAAAAGTAGGAAACGAATGGGAGTGTTTCAAGTTTAATGTGCCTAGAAAAAGTGAAATCGATGGTTGTTCCAATCGAGTGGAAGAGATAGATGCGGCGCAAGCGTACAATGAGCGTAACGGGACACTTTTTCGTGCGTGCAGCCGGCGATCATCGATTTATAAGACGTCACGTCAAAAAATCAGCCGATGCCAAAAAGGATAAGTACGTGCCTTGACAGCACATAGAAGTCCGCTCAAAGGAATTTAGTCGTGAAAAAAATTTACAGCACAGACGAACGCTTTCCAGGACGTAACAGTCGAGAAGGCACAAACATACTACTGTTCTCCTCGGGTCAATGTTTACACCTTTGCTGCTTATTCTTCAGGTCAACCAGTTGAAACCAGCAGGACATTTTTGTCCAAAGAATTGTTTTGAAATTGACATTCATTCCCCCGTTGCAAGAATCATCCGAAGAACACTCTCTTTTGTTTCTTCCCCTCGCTGATCGCCCTTAATCGTTCCCTAATGAACCCGATGACGACGTGGCACTAAGCCCTGGTTCGTTCCGTTCCTTACGAGAGATCGGTGTTGCAGGGGCCGGAACGAAACGACCTCGGCGGTGACTCAGCCCAACTCCGCTGAGAGAGAGAGAGAGAGAGAGAGAGAGAGAGAGAGAGTGGGTGAGAGGAATGCGGGCTGGAGGTCAGGCGATGACGAGGATGTATTTGCCCGGTGTGTTTTTAATTCTTAAAAAGGTTAAACTTTTTAACCGCGTGTAAACGAGCTGCGCCACAGCCGCGGTCGAAATCAGCCTTTGGGACGCCGCGCAAGTAACGGGTTTGCGCTCTGCGTCGGTCGTGGGGTTTGAAGCGGGGGAGGGTGGAAGGGGGAGGTTGTTTATCGCGGCCCGGAGGAAGCCTCCGCACTCGGGCATAATAAGCTGCGCAGGAAGACCAACTACGAGCGGTCGAGAGAGGGGGCGGGGGGTGGATGCAATGATAGGAACAAGCTACGTGCAGCTCCGCACTTCCCGCCACGTCAACTCGTAATAACGAGTCACAAGACGAATGGATCGGCGCGCGCGAGGCCGGTCGCACCCTGTGTGTATTGTTACCCCCTACCCCTCCCACCCCCTCACTGCTCCACACGCTCGCACCTACTCGCCGCAGCGTGCGACCTGCTTGGAGCGGCGCTCAGCGCGGACGCCAACTTTCGGAAATTGCATTTAATAATAATATTAATCATTTATTTTGTTTCACTTTTTTTCTTTACTAACATACACATGGTATTCAGTATACTATCCATGTAATAATTTTTTTAAATAAAAAAATATCATGAAATAAAAAAACACCAAAACAAATAAACAACAGTGCAAATAAATTTTAGGTAAACGAGAGTTTCGACGAATGAAATTTCAAGTCAAAATATAAATGCGTGTGCATATGCTATCAGAGAAAAGAAAGACGTACTTAAATATTAGCGAAATCTCACCATCAGTTAAATTATCCAGCCAAAGATTGATACGTCTTTTATCCGAAAATTACTGTTGCGTTTATATTTTTTTCAGGAAAAATAGCTAAAAATAGAGTCGAGAGACATTACACGTCAGCCAATTTTTTTTTCCCTCTCCATTACTAAATATTCAAGGGCTATTTCTGTATATTTAACACTTTACCTATCTTGCATGTTTTTGTGACAGAACATTATTACTAAGTGTGATATGATTACTGTAAAAAGGCACATAAGTGATAATAATAATAATTATAAACTCCTTCGCGACAATTTTACACAATATATAACATTTATAAAATATATGTTGATAGTATTTTGAGGCAGAGTAAAAAAATGTAAGAGAGGTATACTATTAAAATTACAGAAATAGCTCTTAACAAATAGCAATGACGAGAAAATGAAAAAATAAAAAATAATAACATGGCATATGAGATCCCGCCTTACGTTCATCAAAATAGCCAAAATACTTGGAATTTTTCACGTAGCAGAGTCTTGGAAACCTCACAAATGAACGCTTACGTAACAACACAACACAACAGAATACCTGCACTAAAACGTCTTAAAAAATTTTCACCGTGAGATTATAGGGTAATTTGTTAGTACTATAAATCGAGGGATTTCCAGTAAATTTATTACTATACCATTTTTGCATATCACGTTACAATAAAAAAATTATTAAAGAATGTACATACATATAATAGCGTTAAAATATCAGGCAAGTGTACGTAATTATTATTTTTCATGTGACATTTTACAAATTAAAAAAAAATTATAAAATATCTGATGAGAAAAATTTGTGGCCCAGCAATAAACCCAAGAAAGTTATCGGAAACAACTTTCATGAAAATTCTTTTAATTGAAAGTAGGTACTAACAAAAAAATAAATAACTCGGCGTATGAAAATCCTGCCATGTAGATTTGTTTCCCGTTTTTTCGTCATTATTTTTGAAGCGCTATTTCTGCAATTTTAACTTGATACCTCCAATGCATTTGTTGATATGCCAATAATATTTTGAACAGATATTCACAAAGTACTAAGTGCAATATAATTTGTGCAAAATTTCGTGTAAGTGATAATAAATATGAAGACTGGCGCGACTGTTTACACCCATGATATCATAAATACTAAGTAAAATTCTGTTGAATTATGTTTGTGACAGAATAAGAAATGCAAGGGAGGTACTGAGTTAATTTTTTTTAAAATAGCCCTTAAATTAAACAAAAGTAATGGAAAAAAAAAAGAACCAAAACATCATGACGTGAGTTTTGCCGCTTCCACGGAGCCGACTGGTGAGCTAAGACCTTTTACACTCACCGCAACAACTCTTCTAATACTTCGTGTTGTCCCAGTACCTCCAAAAGTTAGTAAAACCATTCCCTGAATAGCTTTCCAGTATTTAACTGCGCGCATTAACAAGCATAACAGAACAAAATAAAGTCGAATATTTGAATATTTTAGTATCTTTTGGATGGTTTGAAATGAAAAAAAATAATTGTGCTTGAATGAAACATCAATTAAAATATAAAATCATGCGCCATTCTCGAAAAAAAAAAAAGTATCTCAAATATATTGTGAGGAGGAGGGGGGGGGGGGGGGGGAAACCAGTCGCAATGTGTGGTACAAAGTTGTAATATTTTGTGAAAATACATAAGAAGAAAACTGGTTTTACTACTAGTTCGCTGTAGGAAAGGTTTTTGATGTAGATTAAAAACTGACGAAAATTAGCTTCTCCTGCATAGCTTAGGTTCCCCCCTCCTCCCTTCTTTGCGACAGAGAATTTCCGTCACTCCCCTCTCTGTCGCAAAGAAGGGAAAGGGGGGGAACCTAAGTTGCGCAGTAGAAGCTAGTATTCGTCAATTTTTTAATCTCCATCAAAACCTTTCCTACAGCGAGCCAGTAGTACTTGTGTGTGTGAGGTTTGCGGTGTTTCCCGCGACCCCGCGGCTGGGCCGCAGGAATGGGGGCGCCGCGGCGACGGAGGACTTGATCCCGGAACACGGCGCGCGACTGGAACAATCAATAACGGAGAAGGCGAGGGCAACAGCCGTCCACGCGCCGCGCCGCGCCGGGCCGGAGACTTCGACGAACGGCGCGAGCCCGAACGCGCCGCCGAGCGCTGAACGGCATCAGGGGGGTTGAAAAACATCCTACATTATTCTCATCATAATAGTTCGTGTTTCAAATTGTATTTATTGTTTATGAAACATGCTTCTTAACAAACAAGTTCTTACTTAAATGTATTTTTAATCAGGGGGGGGGGGGGAAGGGACACGCTAAATTATTCTGATCATAACAGTTCGTGTTTCAAATTGTATTAATCGTTCATGAAATATGTTTCGTAACAAACAAGTTCTTACTTAAATGTATTTTTAATCAGGGGGGGGGGGAACACGCTAAATTATCCTGATAATAATAGATCGTGTTTCGAATTATATTTATTGTTCATCATGAAACATGCTTCTTAACAAACAAGTCCTTACTTAAATGTATTTTTAATCGGGGGAGGGGGGGAACACGCTAATTTATTCTGATCATAATAGTACGTGTTTCGAATTGCATTTATTGTTCACGAAATATGTTTCGTAACAAACAAGCCCTTACTTAAATGTTATATTTTTAATCAACTCAAAGTCAATTTTTTTGTCAGTTTTAGCATGTACTGAAACTAGAAATCATGTGGTGTAAACCGTTCGTGTGCAGCAATCGTCATGCAACTCTTTATTTTTAGTAAATTATTACCAAAATTAATAAAAAATAAGAGTTTAAATGAAATATCACTAAATCACTATCATAAAAAACTTTAGCAAGAGTGATATGTACTAATCAGAATCTATATTGTAATACAACTAAGCCAGAAGGGCCCCAACATATAGTAACTATAACATTAAACCTGTCTCCCCAAGAAGGCTCACAAAGAAGATTTGCTCATAATAAATAAGAAAAAAAATCATTGGATGAATGAATGTACATACAAATTTCCTCATAGACATTGGACCTAGGAGCATATGACATCTGCTAGACATATTAACAGTCTGGAATAATCTGCCTGCTTACCAATTTTTTTTCCTAACCTAACTAAATCTAGGTGCATTTGTTTGGCAGGGTACTGGGTTAGGAAAGGCGTTCAGACCGAATACTTTGCGTCTAATCATGCTGGGTTTCAGCCATGCAGAAAGGGTAGCATGGATCATGTGCTTTTTTTTTGGAGATTGGCCTGCCATGGCAGCAATTGAATGCCGTGAATAACTCACCTGTCTTAAACTCTGGACTATAACTAGTTAAGTTTGACCCAGTTAAAACCTGCACAGAAACAGGGAATAAAACTGGGCTCATTCATGCGGGGCTGAATTAGTGCAAGCTTTAAGGCAGGCAGGTTCAGAGCAGGACTAGGAGGTTGGTCCAGGAAGAAGAGCTGGTCAGGGGCTGGGGTCGGGAGCTCGGACCATGCGGTACGCGCTGGTGTCGCCTCTTCACCGACCTCCCTCCCGATCCCACAGCGAGTCGAACCCTTCAGAGTGAAGAACAACACCCCGGCTGGATGGGGTATCTTGCTCGAGGTGACTGGATGGTGCTACTCGCAGGGACCCGCCACAGCCTCAATGGTGCCGTCGGAAAGCCTCGACAACCCGGGGGTTGTCCACGTAATACATTTCGATTTGATATTATTCTTGCTTGATTTAGTCGTCCACGTGTTCCATCAATTTCAACTCCACTTGATGGCAATGTTCATGTAGGTAAATTAAAATCCTTAAATGATATTTTCTAGCCCTTGTACCATTTATTTGAAAAGCTTGATTTTAATGAAACAGATATCTTATTTTCATAGGTAAATTAAAATCTTTAAATGATATTTTCTAGCCCTTGTACCATTTATTGAAAAGCTTGATTTTATTTAAACAGATATCTTATTTTCATAAGTAAATTAAAATCCTTAAATTATATTTTCTAGCCCTTGTAACTTTCTTGAAAAACCTTGATTTTTAATGAAACAGATATCTTATTTTCATAGATAAATTAAAATCCTTAAATTATATTTTCTAGCCGTAGGAGTAGGAGTAGGTGTGCTGCTGGCGACGCCCCAAAGTCGCGAGTGACGACGCTCGCCGGTCGAGGGGTGGCTACTACTCGCTGTGCGAGTGGCGGAGAAGACACGTGGCGAGTGGCCCGCCCGTGTTCCAGGCATACAACACGCGAGGTACCGCTACAGTTGGAGTCACTGCAGTATTTAGCAGGCGAGGTAGTTGCTGTAGCAGCAGTTGCAGCGGTATAAACGGTAGCAGAAGTCAGGGAGCGTATACAGAATATCATTTAAGAGGGGAACATAACATCCAAGAGGTATAGGTATACCGTTAAAATTACAGACACAGCCCTTAATGGCGAGGAAACGAGAAAAAAAAAACCATCAAAATGGAATACGACACCCCGCATTAAGTCCATATCAAAAGTAGCCGAAATACGTGGGATTTTTTCACATAGCAAAGTCTTTGGTAACCTCACAAATGAAAGCTTGCGAAAAACAATACGCCGGTAGCCCTGCACCAAAAAAGGTTTTGAACATTGAACAGTTTCTGTCGTTATTTTTATTTAAGGACAGTTTCTAAAAACTTGTACTCGATACCTCCCTTTCATGACTTGATGTAAGCTTTTGGACATACGCCATTGCTAAGCGTATGTCCAAAAGCTTACATCAAGTCATGCACTCCCATTGCACAAATCTTTCAAAGACATTACGTACCTCCCTTTCATTCGTTGTTCTACCACAACAAATTTTGCCTTTATCTTCTTTGCTTGGAAATTATTTCTCTATTTTTTGGCGGAACTGATAGATTTTTTTTAAGGTTGGGGGGGGATAGAGAGAGAGAGAGAGAGATAGATTAATATCTCCATCCCAGCGTGCGTGCGCCCGTGGTAAGAACAGCAGTAGCATCAGTGGCCACCGGGCTTCTCCCCGCCCGGCAGGTAGGCAGCCCGCGACGCGCGCCGCGACCACCTGCTGCCTACCTCGGGGCCGACTCGGCGCAGGTGGCGCGCGGGGGGCGCTGGTTTGTCGCCCGTCAGCCGGCCGTTTGGCCCGGTCTTCCGCGCGCCCCTCCCGCGGCCACGAACAACAAAAAGAAAGAAAGCATTAGAATATGGTAAGAGTCGGAGCATGGCGGCCGCGCCGTATGCACATAATGAAGTGGCACCGCGGGGACAGTCGCTGCGGCTCGCAACTGGAGCCCCGGCCAGTCACGTCCGCGCAACCTTGCGGCCGGGACGGCTCTGCGGGCGACAGCAGATCACGTTTGAGGTCACGCCACCTACATTATCACAAGACCAGAGTTTGTCTGTGTCGTTCGCGTAGTTCTCAGAATTTCGGTAAATTTTTTTAAATATATATTTTTTAAAAACTTTATGCGCTTTTTCCAGAAATCTTACAACAAGAACGTATGGCCTTCGTTAAAACCAATAATGATCAAAAATATCAATTATACATACTTTTTATGAATTTAAATCAAATCCTCTGTTATGTCAATGTAGTGTAAGTACTTTCGGTTTGCTTTTTATTTGACGTAAGGTCTAATTATACAGCAAGACAAACAATGAAATCCAAAATCCCTCTCATATGTCTGAAATACAAAAGGGTAACATAGGTAACAAAGGTTCATCTTAGGTCACACAGCGGCACTATCAAAAAAGGTATTCCGCGCCCGACTTTTATAACGAGAAGAACGAAGCACGTTAACATCTTGTAGAAATAAAAAAAAAAGACAGTTCATTTGCCTGCAGTTCGATGACGGATTACCCCATAGCCGTGCATCTGCGTTCGTCTTCGTGCGGTGGCCCATTCCCGAAAAGCCTTCCCGCCTCTGCGCCACGAAGCGACGTCACACGATACTCGTCTGAGAGGCACCCCTGGCCTGAGACCTGAAGAGACCTGCAGAGACCTGCAGAGACCTGCAGAGACCTGCAGAGACCTGCAGAGACCTGCCCACGAAGGCACGGCAGGCTTAGGTACCACGAACACCAGGTCTCGGCGTCGCTCCGCTCTGAAGTGGACAGACGAAGCTGCGGGTGTGTGCTTGTAGTGGCAAAGCATTTCTTAAACCATTTCAGTCTCTTCCAGAACCGCTGTGTAGTTTGACTAAGGGCCTTCGCCTGACCACGAACACCGTTGAGCTCATATCCGACAATATAATAACTGCTTCCAAATGATCTCATTTGCATCTAAACTTGCATTCCACGTCGGATTAATTTAAGATGCATAGGGAAAGTTTACCATTCAAATGGACCAACAGGAAGCTCGATTCTTGCATATTTATTTTGTAGGAGAAGATGAACGAGAAACAAATATGAGATGTTATAATTTTCCAGCTGTAAAGCAGTATTAAGTCAAGATTTTCCATGATGTAAACCCATATATTAAAGACTTAGAAACAACGATTGAAAAGTTTCCTTCTTCCTGTGAATAATTTAAATCTGTAATTCATGCTGAAAAAAAACACAGTATAAGGTTACGCAGGCTGGTATAATGAATGCTCTAACAGATAATGATGTAGCTTTAAAGATGGCAAGTCAACAATTTTAAAAACGGGACATAATATTGGAAAGCCGTGGTAGCGCACTGCATTGCATTAGTGAAACTCATAAATCGTATGACGCCTTACAGTATCCTCTGCTATTTTTTCGTGGTGATGGATATTCCATCAATCTACTGCAACATGATCCGAACACAAACATTCCCTTTTAAAAAACTGTTTCCGCTGCAAGTTTTTATGCACGTACAATTAATGTTTAGAGACGGGGTGTTTAATCATCTCATCTATTTTCGATCCCTTTCTAAGCCAATTTTTATTTGACGAGTACGCCAAAATCTAGACTGAAAGACTCATTTATACAAACGAAACAACCAGTCAAAATTGCGCGCAGAAAACTATATACATCTAAAAGAAGGTGTGGGTAGAGATGAGTCTGGCCCTAATAATTTTGGTCGAATTATTCTATTGCCTTCTTTTACAAGTGGATACGAACGTACACAATAAGCTAGACATATGTGAGACTTTGGCCGCCTTGGTATCTTTAACATTCACATGTAATCCACGCTGGGAAAATATCGCTGGTCAAAAGTCGCATGATCGTCATGATTTGATTGCAAGGGTGTTCCGTTTGAAAATAAAAAAAAACATGGATGTACTGACTAAAGGAAATATATTCTGGGATATACGATGTATCATGTAGAATGGTAAAAACATGTAGGCCTATTCCACGTGTTTACATACTGCTCTGAATAATGATCATCCTCCACGCGTACGAAGTCGTGTTAGCAGGCTTTCACAGACATTGTCTTGAAGTAGCTTGGCTTCTGGGTTGTAGCCGTGTCCTTGGCGAATGATTCACCGACGTTTCGATCGACATTGCAATCTCGCCATCATCAGGGAGCAGTTACCTACTGTAGGTGGTACACGGCTACAACCCAGAAGCCAAGCTACAAAAGTTAGTCTTGCAATTTTTTTTTGTAGTCTACAAAAATTTGTAGGCGTATCAATCGCCCTTTCTAACACCTCCTAGACCCGCCCCTGCCCGGAACGACAGCCAACCAGCGGCGACGTGCGTCGTCGTGCTCGACGCGGGTCGTTTCCACAAAGCCGAAATACCACAACGCCGAACGTACAATAACGCCGAATGCCAAATTGACCGCAACGCCGACAGCTAGAAAACTGCTGTGTACCACAACGCCTTAAATACAGTAACGCCGAAAAATGTTGCAGCGGGGAGGGGGGGGCCACAGGAGCAAAATGAAAAAAAAAAAAAAAAACAACTGAATGAATTTGTGTGCTATCCTTACCCAACGTAACCTTTGTGGCAGTCCTGCAATGACATTTTTCGGGGTTAATGTATTTCGGCGTTGTGGTAATTCGGCGTTGTGGTACACAGCAGTTTTCTAGCTGTCGGCGTTGTGTGGTCAATTTGGCATTTCGGCGTTGTGGTGCGTCCCCGCTCGACGCCACTCCTGCTCGCGGCTCTCTCTCTCTCTGCTGCAGTCCAGAGACGGTCGGCGCCTGGACGTCTCCCGCGGGGGAGGGGGGGGGGAGGACTGTGGACGGTCGTCAGCAAGAGCGCGGATCTTGCGGCGCGACCACGTCAGCACGCGAGGAGCGTGGCTACTGGACCCGGGCCCGGGACCACCGCCGCCGGCAGGTTCGAGGCGTGGAGGCGGTGGGTCTGGCAGCGACACACCGCAGCTGCCTGCAGCCCGTGCCGACGTTGCAACCCCCGGCTGCGGAAGAGATCGTAAGCCAACGCGGGGACCAGGCTGTTAATGGTTCTTGCGCAAACAACGACGGGTCTCCGTGCCTGACCCCTCTGGTGTTCCGAGGAGAAAGCCACTGCTGAGGGATGCGAGGAACATCTCGATGACTCGATGACGCTTGAGGACCTGGGGGCAGATATCGTGGTAGCTACTGACGGCGCAGGGACCCAGGTCCATCCCCGGCGAGGACACCTCCCCCTCTCCCCCCTCCAACCTGGTGGGCCGGGGGCCACCGGTCGCCCCTGGGGTCGCCCCATGCACTCCCGCTACTTCAGCCGCGATGGTATCTCGCCGACGCCGCTAACAATAACAGCAGCGGTAGCCGGCCTGCGCCGAACTTGCGGGCTTATCGCCCCGACCATCTTGAAATGTAGGTTTTTCACGAGACGGGGCTTCACCGCTAAAAAGAAAAAAAGAAATAAAAAAGGAGAGGGCATATATATATATATAAAAAAAGGAACCGTAAAAAAGGGAGGGGTGGGGGGGGGGGGGGGAATAACTCATAACCCGCGAGCAGATGCTGTGGGAGAGAGTCTCCATTGTCGGCGTGACCCGTTCACCCTCGTTCACCCTCGTTCAGTTGGCTGACGTGGCGGCTCGAAACACGACCCTCCCCCTCCCCCAAACCCTGGCTCCGCCTCGCTTTGTTGCGCGTTTGTCTTTCACGCAAATACAGTCTTCCTTTGTGTTAACAAGTCGAGATGGCTTCTTCTGCAGGTAGCCCTAGAACCATTTTGGAGACTTCCCACTTCTCACACAAAACCAAGCACGTACTTACACTCTCGTCTTGGGAGTTTTTAATTCTTTTTTTTTTTCGTTGTGTTTCCGTACAGTGGTACAACTGCAATGCATCGTCCTGTCGGCGCAATTGATCGATCACAATCGCGTGTTATAGATATCGTGCGGCGATACAGGGGGTAGCCCCCCCGGTTAAAAAGTAAAAATAAAAACAAAACAATGGGAGGGCTCTTTAAACCCGGCCTTTTAGAAGCTACTGAAGCCCAATTCCAGCATTAATCAGCGTTTCGGTGTTTCATTAATTAATTTCTACTTACTTGACAGATTGTTATTTTTCACCCGCCTCTCCGCTGTCAACGGCATCTCCCCCTTCCCTCGTCGGACTCTCTCTCTCTCTCGGCGCTGGTTGCCGGGGCTGCCGCAGCACCGCGCCACCGGCGGAAGTGGGGATAGAGCCGCAGCGCGAAGAATGCGCTACGCAGATAGCGATCTGCATGGGTTCGAGTCCCCGGGCCAAAAGCAAGATGAATGCTCCCGGCCAAGGAAAAAAAAAAAAAAAAATAAACGAATGCTGGTGACAAATGCGCTGGCTCTACGAAAGGGTCCAAAAGAAAGGGCAAAAGGGGAGGGGAGGTACACGTCAGTTTAAAATGTCTCCTTCACTCCTCTTTATACTGAACACGCTCGCACGGCGTTCCAACCATTTAAAGCATCATTCAACTAGAATGGGTATTTTTTTTTAGACATGCTCAGTTCATGAAAAATATTCCAAAAATATCACAAATTGTTATCATTTGCCAACTTCAATTACGCTATAGTTTTCTCTTACTCATCTTTAATGTACAATATCTTGACCCGTTGACTTAATCATTTAGTATGTTTCTCAGCACTGAAACATGGTGGGTAATCCAGCTCAACATGACTTATTTTTGCTAACGTAACTCATTCGATCCTCAAGGAAAACAACTTTTTTTTTTTCTTTTAAATAATTCGACACGAAAGTAAAATTAATTACATTTCTGTGACATAAATTCCAGCTATATGATTATGCAGCCAGTAACAGTAGATTCCAAACTGTAAGTTTTCAACTAGGTACGCTTGTACTTCCCGACAATGCGAAATACACACTTTATTTATTCTTTTCGATTTCAAGAAAGTTAATTCACTTGAGCTGTGGGATCATCTATTCATCATGGCTCCTTTAATGTAAAACTAATACATAGATCGTTGCAGACTTCTCTGGCGTACAGATTACTTTAGTTCTTGTATTCTCCCCCCTCCCTTTTTTGAATCCTCGTACCCATGTGTGAGTGTGAATTCCCCCCCCCCCCCCCCCCCTTTTCCCCTTCCGACAATATATCCTGCTCACTCTGGTCTGGGTTGCAGTTCTACTGTAGCTGCCATTGAGTATGGTCCTGTTTTTTTTTTTTTTATGGTGTCGTGAGTGGGGCGCCGAACACGGGTTTTATCGAGAACGATCTAGACTTTGAAAAAGAACATACATATATTCACCAGTGATAAAGTGAAGTGTATATATAATAAGAAGATTTGTGAATAATTTGTTAATGTGAGTATCGTTGAAGAAGAATGGTTGTTTCTTTCTTGGTGGTTGGCGTAAAGCTGTCGTCCATTCATGAAAGAAATGGTCAGGTTTGCTTCGCACTGCGCATGCGCGGGGTGACCTAAGGGTCGAACTACCTCGCCTACCATCTTGTCACCGCGAATGTGATCCACTGACGTGTCAGCTCTGGTAACAAGCGCGAGTGCCAGACAGTTACCCTATTACCTCACTCTCTTGGGCTCTTGTGCACAGAGGCGGGAGATAACATGAACCGTTCACTTAAAGTATCAGTGTTAACCAATTTTTGACGTGACAACGTCTAATAAATCGATGAACGCCGGCTGCACGCACGAAAAAGTGTCCCGTTACGCACATTGTTCCGTTAGCGGTGTCCCGTTGCGCTCATTGTTCCGTTACTTTGTGTCCCGTTACGCTCATTGTTCCGTTACGCTGTCGGCGAGTGCAGTAATAATAGATTATGTTACAATTGACTAAAAAAATTATGGTGATTCATATAATTTATGATAGATATTTGATTACAGTTTATTTATATGAAAACTTGTTCATAATTATATTTAAACTTTATAGCTAAACGCCAGTTTTTAAAATTAATTACAAGTCATCTACACGTGAACTGTTTCGTCGACTGTTTATAAAGTGAAGTGACAAGTTAATGTGGTTTTCATTGCTTATTACAACAACAATTTCGGCAATAAAGGTTAATTATTCTTGCATTTTAAAAATCTGATCACTAATATAATTTCAAGTATTTATTGTTCTATTATTACAATAAAAATGATTCAATTTTATTCATAAAAGTATGCAATCATTTCATCAATGTTTTGTTATGACGTTGTCACTTTAAACTATCGTCCGTAAACCGACTTTACAGGCAACCAATTTTTTTTTCTTTCTGAATTTAATTTCAGCTTGTACCGTGTAAATTTATGTCTGGAAATTCATTTCAATCAACTTAAAATATCAGTTCTTGATTGCTGAGCTCGCTTCCGCGATGGCCTCTCTCGAGGACACACATCCGTATGTTTTAAATGTAATAACGGAAGCAGTTTAGTTCCTTTAGCTGCATGGGCAAGTCCCTTATGCTAGAGAAAAATTGAATTTCCTAATTAAGGGATTTTCATCTGACGCAGTCCTGATCTGTCAAGGGCCCCCACACACGGTCCGGGAATCATGTGAGGAATTACTGTGCATGCCTGGCTCAGAACATGTTCGGAGGAGTCTATGGCATCACATCAGATGATGCGTCGGCTGATGTTGGGTGTAAAGTTGCGACACGTGTCATTCAAAATATCCGCATTGTAGAAATAACTAAATTACTTTAAAAGGTTGAAGTAACAAAGTTACTTACTTTAAAAGACTGATCGGTGCGTAAACTTCAACATTTCCAGCTCACAACTTAGTTGTTTGTTTACATTTTCTGCCTCCTCCTGTCTCTACACACACTGTTAAAGATCTTCACCTTAAATTTACGAAGAATGCCGGCTACAAATTACTTCGTAAATGTACGATTATCTTCGTAAGTTTACTGTTGTTGAGTTCACTTACTTTCAAACATGAATCAACAATAACAATATTTTTACATTAACAAAGCATTTCAAAAACTTGTTAGGTCTACAGCAAAAATTTTTAATTTTCCTTTCGGCTACGTGTTTGTCTTGTTTACAACGAAAAACATAATTCGGAAGTCGAAATACGTTTTTATGAAGATACAGTTATTTGGGATTACGAAGAAATTTTTGTTTATTTGAGGATAATTCTTCGTAAAAAAAAAGTCCGTAAATTTACTGTTATTTCTAAAAGTGCGTACTCGTTACGTTATTTTTTTTTTCAAACAAAATGTCACTGACAGTTGGGTTTTTTATATACCTATATATTTCGACTAAACGCGCGTAGGCATTTTTTCTTTTTCTTTTTCTTTTTTCCTTCGATCATGGTGCTCGTCACTTTTCACCAGCCAAAGGCATGGTTCTGATTCGTACGTTTTAATAAACTCTTCCATTAACTGGACTGGACTGGCGTCGCAAGGTCTGCGCAGTACAGCACTGCGCAGGCTTAACTGATTATCGTTTTCCAATTCGTCTCCGGGGGCCTGTACAGTCGTTGACACTGCGCAGTTGCGCGCCGTAAACACTCAAGCGTGTATCTAATTTGGCCTGACCTGCGCAGTTTTCCTCCTCCGATTATTCTTAGAACATGATGTGTGGACACTCGTCTGATTGTTGTAACTATTTCTGCTGAGAGTAAGCGTGTCTTTGTCCGAGGATGTAAATGTTTCGCGCAGTGTAAAAAGATTTGAATGTTGGTCACGCACAATGATTTTAACACTAGTTTGTTCTATCTAATGTTAAGTGACTTATGCTTTTGGACTAGTATATTTTTTTTATTAAAAATATATCCACGTACATTTTTTTGCAACCTTAATTAAAGTTCAACACTAGGAGCTACTGCATTTGCGTTTAAATACGAACGTAACTCGTGTTATCATTTTTTCTGTGTGTTGTAATTGGAAGCACCAATTACCATTTCATTTTTCTGAACTGGCAAATGTGACAGCGAACCACGCTTCTCATGTTAAGTAATTTATTGTGCTGCTATCTTGGTTTACCTATACAAGAAAATATATAAGTTTTTTAAGATGTATTACGTTTATTAATTTCACTTTACTTCCTCACTTTGACGTAAGTAGACATACTCTGAACACGTCGTGTTGCTCTTAAAAGTCCGAGATGAGAAATTCACACAAGGATGTTTAAAAATAGAGGTTTTTGAAGTGATAATTCTTTAGGCTCGAAATAAAAAAAAATTATGAGAGTGAATTTTTACGATACGGGCGCACACGCAAGAAGATTTTCACAGAATTAAAAGAAGCTGCATACAAAATAAAATTATATATGTGCTCATAAATATTATTCTTTAGTTAATGATATTGAATACTGGTCTATATAATTTAAAACATATATGTATTGTGAATATTAGTGATAGAAATTGTATTTGTAAAATATTTCAAGTGTATTTTCAAATGTATATATATATATATATGGTTATGTTCCCGGATGTATAATTGATTTGCATAAATTATAAATTAATAAATAATAAAAAATTAGAATAAATATTCAGCATATATTCATTATTAATAAGAATTAATCTCAAATTTACTATATTAAATATTTAATTTTATACGCGTGTTTATATTAATGTTGAATACTCAAAATTTATTTATTAATTTCGTTGAATTATACTTTGCAAACAGTATTTACAATATCACACCAGTGCATTTATTATTTTTATTTATATTAATTATTTGAATGGAAAAATAAAGTTAGCTTTTTATTACACCAAGTAAGTATAAATTTTAACGCGCGTTCCTTACGTTTATACGCTCTAAGTCCTACGTCGTCAGAAATCAGACTTGATGTTATCTGGTCACGTCTGTCAGCTGTCATTGCGTACCCGGCGATTGGCAAGGAGCCAGCCTGGCATGTCACCGGCGTGAACTGACAGCACCGCAGACAGCTTGTTCTGGAGTTGTGAGTGACGTCTATTGCTGGACTGCTTCACGCGGCGTGCCGTCGTCGTCTGAACCTGTACCCGGTACCCGGTACCCAGTACCTGGTACCCAATACCCACTACCCGGTACCCACTAGCCAGTACCCGGTACCCAGTACCCGGTACCCACTACCCAGTACCCGGTACCCAGTACCCGGTACCCACTACCCGGTACCCACTACCTGGTACCCAATACCCAGTACCCAGTACCCAATACCCGAGGGTACTGCAGGGAAACACCAGCGCTGCGAAATTCCTCCCCCTCACCGCGCATCAATTCACAGCAACTATGTCTCCTCGTCTGTCTTGAATAATGCACGTGTCAGGGACGTGACACGAGAAAACTACGTGTGCAAATATGAATAAGAACAAAGTGGCTGATGCATACAGTCTATACACATAATAATAATATTTATTATACGCCAGATATTTTCGCACGTTTTTAATTCATAACTAGCCTGGCATGC
Organism: Bacillus rossius redtenbacheri; assembly: GCF_032445375.1. Classification (NCBI taxonomy): domain Eukaryota; kingdom Metazoa; phylum Arthropoda; class Insecta; order Phasmatodea; family Bacillidae; genus Bacillus; species Bacillus rossius. The sequence continues at coordinate 62,495,154 of NC_086336.1, forward strand.
GTTGAATGTCTCAGGATTTTTTTTTCCATCTTTGGAAATCGTTGCACCGTGTTTTATAATAGTTTTTAGTGTATTTTACAAATTATTGCTTGTTTGAAGACTATAAAATTGTGCCTTTTGATAGTAATTACGGTAGTATAAGTACATTATGAAAGAAAAATATCAATTCTAAACACCAACAGGAGAAACAATTTGTAGCAATCGGTCAAAATATTAATCACAAGGAATCCCGTTAATTGATTTCTATGGTCGATCAAAAATTTTTATTATTGTAAGGTATTAGAAACGTTGATGAAAAAAAAATTTGAAATCAAGAGGGCGTGTGTCTGATAAATTTTCTTAGAAGAGGGAAATGAATATAATCAGATGATATTATTGATAAAATACATGAAGAAACTGTATTTCCAAAAAAAAAAAAAACTAATTCCAAATTTAAATTTTAAAAATAGATTTTTGATACATTTAAAAACATGTTTTAAATTATAAAGTTGGTCTAAAAATTTTTGCTATTTGCATATATCTGGCAATAGAGACACTGAAACAAGGACACCACTAATAGCAGATGTTGTGCTTTGGAAACAGAGAGTAAATGCCCATTAAAATACAGACTGCAATCTAAGGACGAGACGCACTATAGTTCTCTGCCCGGAATAGCCTACTCATAGTCGGGTCACAGGCCATGCTACCTGAACCACCAATCAGACCCGACCCCAGGTGGTGAGCGATCAACAGCAGACCAGCGGGTTGATTACGAACACACCTTTTGCTATACAAGACCCGGTAAACGATAAAGGTAGTGGAGATACCCAGGGAAAAGAAGCTACGTGAGTACAATCTCTTTGACTACTGATGACGTGACATACTGTAACCTTCGAATGAAAACACGCATCTCGTATGGTATTTATAGCACCGTTGCTACGTCATATGAAGCGAATAAGAGGTTAGCGATTTAATTTAACAACGATAAGTCTATAAAATATTGTAAAATTCAATATCACTATTTTCTTGTGACGTAGTCGAGTGTGTCAAGGGGGCCAAACATATTTACAATGAAGTTAAAAGTAAACAATAATTGAAGTTAGGAACTATTTCTTAAGTATTTTTATCTATCATTTCATGCTTGCTATGTCAACCCCACGAGTATTGCAGCATTGACTATACAAATTAAATTTATTGCAGCTTATTAGTTTGCGTGTGATGGCAACATGAAAATTAAATCCAAAAAATTAAATAATAATGCTATCACTGAAACGAAAGTCATATTTTACTGACCGAATGATTTATTCAGCCAACCAACGTTTTAATTATTCATAGGTTGCTTGCACCCTTGCGACTTCGCCGATTCATACCGTGGTTCGCAAGTCTCGCGCATCGTCACTCCACGTGTGAAGGGGGGGTGCCTCCCATTTCAGGTCGTGATATTATATTCATATTAATCACTGATGAACTTTTAAGACTTTTTCAATTCTTTAACTTTCACGAAATGAAATATATGTACAGCGCATACTTTTCGCATAATTAGCTGCCAAAGTTACATTTTTAACTTTTTTGGGTTGTACAAATAAGGAGAATTTAATTTATTGCAGAAATGAAACTTTTTAGGCTTAACTGCAATGCCACTGGCTACTTCGTGACATGGTTTACATTTCTATCACAAAAACTCATTTCATGTTTCTTGGTTGTCAAAATCGTAACAAATTTTAGAATTCTGAAATGCCAGGTAAAATTAAATAATATTTTCTGAAAGAAATTCAAACCATTTCTTGAAGTAGCCAGTGGAATTGCAGTTAAACCTAAAATCTTTCAGTTCTGGAATAAATTAAATTCTCCTTATTTGTAGAACCCAAAAACGTTAAAAATGTAACTTTGGCAGCTAATTATGGAAAAAGTATGTGCTTTATATATATACTTTTCATTTCGTGAAAGTTAAATAATTGAAAAAGTCCAAAAGTGTGTTTGTAATTACTGTAAACATAATATCTTGACCTGAAATGGGAGGCACCCCCTTAAGGCGTCGGGTGTGGGTCGTTACCACTACGCCGAAATACCACAACGCCGAACCTACAATAACGCCGAATACCATAACGCCGAATGCCAAATTGACCGCAACGCCGACAGCTAGAAAACTGCTGTGTACCACAACGCCGAAAAATGTTGCTGCGGGGAGGGGGGCCACAGGAGCAAAATGAAAAACAACTGAATGAATTTGTGTGTTTCTTAAATGTAGGTATCTTAACGCCGAAATACCACAACCTAACCTAACCTAACCTAGGCTAGCCTAACCTAGCCTAGCCTAACCTAACCTAACCTTTGTGGCAGTCCTGCAATGACATTTTTTGGCGTTAATGTATTTTGGCGTTGAGGTAATTCGGCGTTGTGGTACACAGCAGTTTTCTAGCTGTGGGCGTTGCGGTCAATTTGGCATTTGGCGTTATGGTATTCGGCGTTATTGTACGTTCGGCGTTGTGGTATTTCGGCGTTGTGGTGCGTCCCCGTCGGGTGTTTCGGCGGGGAGTTGGGAACGCCGTACGCCTGCTCGAGTGTTCGCACGAGCGCGCAGGCGAGGCCTGGCTGGGTGCGGGCCAACGGCAGTTTGGCTGAGATTACTCGCCAGAGAAACAATTTTTTTTTTATATGCAACATCCTCTCTCTCGGTGTACTGCTTTTGGTAGGAGCAATTTCGTGAACGCGACGGAATTAAAAGGAACGGAAATCTGTTAACGGACGGTTCCTCTATCTCAAGTGGACGGCGCGAACCAAAAGTCCACAAATGCCAAAGAAAAACTTTATGGTATTATTCTTTTTATTGAATTTTAAACATTCTGGACCAAAGCCGGGGTTAGTATTTTTTTAAATTTTTTTTCTCGTTTTTATCGGAACTGTTTTTTTTTTTTTCGCTCTGCAAATCAAATGATTCGATAGTCGACGTAGTTTCTCAGGCAGCGAACTCTAGCGGCGGGTGCGGGAACTACGTGTGATCCGCGTCAAGGAATGTAGTTCGGCACTATTTTTTTAAAATAATTCCACGCGAGTTTCGTATTATGAAGGTATTCGCGACGCGAGGACACGTGAATTATTTGATCGTCACCGCCGCCACGTTTCCCGAACAAAGCCGTGTGAACACCGCATCGTTGTACGCCAGCGGCGGACACTTGGTTGCGGATTCATAGCGCCGTGCCGGTGAATAAAACACCGAAAAATTATTTGTTTGCCAGGACGGCGGCGGCGGGTGCGAGAGAGTGAAGGGGGGGGGGGGGCAGCGTGGTCCCTCGTGGGGGGGGGGGGGGGGGAAGTGGTGTTTGATAATCATGAGGCGAGCGCTGCCCGGCACGGCGGCTCGATACTCGCCGACAGCTCATGAGCCGCGCGATGATGTACGCTCGCGACTCCGCGCGGTTCTCGCTCTCTCTTCGCTCCCTCACGCCGGGCTGATGAGCGTGAGAGTTGAGGCTGGGCTCGCATTTCAAAAAATAAATAACAATAACGGTAACAGAAGGTCGTGTGCACAACAAACTGAACGGTCGTGTGCGTATGAGAGAGAGAGAGAGAGAGAGAGAGAGAGAGAGAGAGAGAGAGAGAGAGAGAGAGAGAGATCGTGCGCATAGAAGAGAAATGAATATACAGTAAGTGTCCATAAAAGAATACCCCGGTTATAAATTTGAATATCATCAACTGTTAAGAGTTTTAGAGTTTCGGTTCAAGGTCACAATTTGAGAATGACTCACAAACAATTTTGGATAAGCGCATGCGCGAGTAGGCCTACTGCTCGGTTGTTTTCTCGCTTGCAGCGCCATCTAGCGCAAAACCGGCGAATCTTCAGCGTAAACCACCCTTTTTTTTTGTGTTCTGCAATTTGCTAATGAGTGAATCTGCAATGTAATGCCTCCCCATTGGAATCTACGTCTGAAGTCCCTGACCGTTGGATTGGTCGTAGTTGTCGAGACGACAGAGCTTTTTTTTTTTCGCTGGCCTCCGCGTTCACCTGACATTAGGCCATTCGGGGCTTTTATAAAAGATCGTGTCTACGTTTCGCCACTACCTATCTAATGGTTTGCCAAGATTTGAGAAACAGGACTGAAGAGGACACCGCTTCCATTGCTCCGGACTTGTTGACCGGAAGTGTTGGGAGGATTGGACTTTAGGTTGAATGTGTGCCCTGAAACTAAAAGGGGGCGAGACGATATTATTTATCCCCCCCCCCCCCAGTAGTTAATTCCTCTGTAACAGCAGCGGTGTGTGAGCGCGGCCGACGTCTAGTTCACACGTCCGTCAGGCCCTGCGGCGCGCAGTGACAGCAAATACATCGGGGCAGCTACAGACATTTCGTGAGAAAACCTGGCGTTTTTTTTGTCACGTCAGCCCGATACACGGCAGACGGTATGCCCAGTATGAACTATGTATCTGTTTTAATAACTGTGGCACTGGTACCAACACTATGACAACAAAAAATAACTTTCTTTTCTCTCGGAAAAAAGTTTTTTTTTAATCGTTATACAGATTTAAAAAGACCTTAAAAGTTTTTTTGAAAATGTCCATTAGCCACAGATGGCAGCACCGTGTTGGAAATATATTACTGTTCCTTTGACTTCCGTCGCATGCGCGAATATTGCTCCCACCGAGAGCTAAGATGTTACACGTCAAAAAAATTCTACGTCGATGACGCCTCACGCAACTCGCCGCAGTTTCCACAATGTTGCGTCACGATAATTCTGATGATCACCATCCAGTAGCTTGGCTTCCGGGTTGCAGCCGCGTCCTAAGGCGAATAATTCACCCACCATTTCGGTCGACATTGCAGTCACCATCACCAGGGAGCAGTTACCTACTGTACACTGTCGACCAGAAACGTCCGTGTAATTATTCGCCTTAGGACGCGGCTACAGCCCAGAAGCCAAAGCTACTTCAGACAACGGCCGTGAAAGCCTGCGAACATTGTTAATCGCTATCCATCACTTCCTCGCGTAGGCAACGCCGTGCGGGCAAACAGCAGGACCGTCTGTCGGTGCCGGTTGTCACGTGATGCGCCGCGACGCCTGTGGCAAGGCGGCAGCCACCTGGCCTGGAGGCGTCGGCGGCCGTCACACCCGACGCCCGGTCGATAGTTTTGGACAGCGCCACACCCCTCCCACCCCCCGACGACCTAAACCCTTAGCCCCTGCGGCCATTACCGCGTCAATAAGTGATGAACTGTACACTCCGCTCCATCGACAACTGTGGCCCCCTCATCCTTAGTCCGCAGCGTGAAGGTGTAACGGACATTCGCTCTTCTCTTTCCTAAACCACAACTTCTGCCACTACAGCACTGTTGCCAGATATACCTAGTCCATAAAGTTACATAATTTTGTTATGTTTCCGAATAATTAAGTTTCTGTAAGATCATGAAACCTTTATGAAAGAAAAAAAAAGGGGGTTGTCTGTAAAGTCGGTTTACGGACGATAATTTCACGTGATAACGTCATAAGAAAACATTGATGAAAAATTGCATACTTTTTTAATTTTAAAATATTATTGACAGTTTTTTGCAAATTTAATTTAAATATATTGTTTAAATATAATCACGAACAATTAGTTAAAAAGCCCGCCTTGACCTGTTTGATATTATAGAAGATTTTCTCGCACGATGGTTGGTAGGTTCTTGCACGCTCGGTTCAGGCGGAACGTGACAATGAGTCATGCTTTTTTTTCGTGCGTGCAGCCGGCGTTCATCGATTTATAAGACGTTATCACGATATATATATATATATATATATAGCCGTAAAAGAAAATTTCAAATTGAAATTTAGATTGCATTTTCTTATTGTATTTCGTCTAAAGTATGATATAATTTTTACTGCTAAGGAGACAACCGAAAGTTGTCACCTCGGTTTTGAATTACTTTGTCAACAAACTTTTTTTTTTTTTTACATTTTAGCTCTGTGCAAGCATAGCACATTATTCCATGGAATGTCTGAAATTAAAAGTGACAGGCTGCTATCGTGAGAAACGATTGACATTTAGTGTTTTCAGTGTCAGCAGACACTATTTTATATTCTTAAAAAATCGAAAAAAATATTGAAATACAAAGTTATAACTTTATGTAATTTATGATAGCATACAAAATAAATCTTTTGGTGTAAATAAATCATATTATTAATCAGTGGAAGGCAACAAATCTATGACCGGCAACAGTGCGCGCCATTTTCTCTGTACTGCTTAATAAGAGGGAGACGCTCTATAGCTCCCCGGTCTGTACCCGGATGGGCTTGTTCCCACTACTTACATTCGTCCAGGGAATCGCAGCAATCACAGATGACAAGCGCAGTGACAAGCTGTAGTAGTGGCAACTATGGACTTATAAAAATTAGAACAGAAGAAAAATTCGAGCCAGGGAAAAGTGGTTAAATTTTTACTCCCCGCGAACGTTTTTTTTTATTTTACTGCAGAAGGCTTAAGTGCGAAACGGCTATTTGCTTGGTAGCCATGTTCGATAAGAATTAGTTTGACTAAAACACATACATAAAATTTAAAACAAAAATGTCAAAAATACGTCCAACTATTAATTTTGGTCAAATTAATAACCCAGTACGCGTTGTTTGAAGACACAGCGACATAAAATTCCTACTCGAAGTTTACAACGAAAATCATTTTGACCATATGTGATAAACTTATTAAGAAAATGAACAGGGTGTTTAGTTGAATAAAAAATCGTTTTATTAGACCTAATTATGCAAATTCGTTATTTTCGGCATTGTAGATTGCCTCTTTAGTGAATCCACGAGGGAGTTATTTAATGTGATTTTGCATGCCGTCACTGTGATAAACTTGGCAATTTAATTTAAAGTGAAACTTATATACTGTTGGGAGACCGATATATGTAAGTGTGGGATAATTTGTTTACATCAAGTGTAATAACTATTTTATTTAAAACAATCATTAACGTGGGGCTACTGTCTTTTGATTTGAATTTCAGGCAATTGTCTGAATCGTGTATGAATTGTGAGAATCTACGTTCCACACGCTGAAATATTTCAGTGATGACAAAGACTTATCGTTAACGGCAGAGAAACAGGTGAGTGCTGTATTCAACAAAACTAAATGTACAAACAAGCAGCGATAGGATCCATAATGGATGTTCTGATGCCTTTTGACGTCAAACAGTAACACGCCCCACAGAAGTACGGAAGGAGGGACCAGCAGAAAAAAAGGTCTGAATTATTTATGAATTGAGAAAGAATCTACGTTCTTTGAACTAACACTGAAATATTTTCGTGATGATAAAGATTTATGTTTTGGCAGTGAAATAGGTGACGGTCGTATCAAAAAAAAATTGGTTGTCTGTAAAGTCGGTTTACGGACGATAGTTTAACGTGACAACGTCATAACAAAACATTGATGAAATGATTGCATACTTTATGAAACAAATTTAATCATTTTTATTTTAATAATAAAAGAATAAATATTTGAAATTATACTAATAATCAGATTTTTAAAATGCAAGAATAATTAACCTTTATTGCCGAAATTGTTGTTGTAATAAGCAATGAAAACCACATTAACTTTTCACTTCACTTTATAAACAGTCAAGTGGAAGAGAGATAGATGCGGCGTAAGCGTACAATGAGCGTAACGGGACACAGCGTAACGGAACAATGAGCGTAACGGGACACTGCGTAACGGGACAATGTGCGTAACGGGACACTTTTTTCGTGCGTGCAGCCGGCGTTCATCGATTTATTAGACGTTGTCACGTCAAAAACCCAAACTAAATGTAAGACATGCAGGAATAGGATTCTTAAACGGGTGTGCTTGATACCAGCACAGCGCGCAACAGAACTGCGTCAAGGAGACAAGGGTAAGGGGGGGGGGGAATGGTGGAGCTGAACTACAGGGTGACCAGCAAGTACTTCGACACTCACCAGCCGTCGCTTGGGCTTGATGAGGGGCCGGTTCTGGCCGTTCATCTTGTAGTAGAGGCCGCAGGCGTTGCAGAGGTAGTGTCCCGTGCCGTCGCGACGCCACAGGGGCGTCGAAGTGGCGCCGCAGTTGACGCACTCGCGGCCCTCTGCAACACGGCGCCACCGCACCACTGCACCACCGCACCACTGCACCACCGCACCACCGCACCACTGGCCAGTCAACACCACCTTTTCCCCCCAACGATGGTGGTGGTACCGACTGAACATGCTTCTGTGGTGACGCTTTCACAACAGGAGATGTAATCTACTGAACACTTCATCTACTGGCAAAAATACATTGATATTACTAATATTAAAGAGACCTGCAAAATTCGCCGGTTCATTTCGTGATATGCTGCAATTCAAATTAATCATACCTTAGTGCTGCTTCTGCCATTGGTTCACTGTTAATCTGGAGTAATGAGGGCCAATTAGAGACCCTCGCTCAAAGAAGTGTCGAATCACAGACACACCCGGTCGAGACGACTCGCAAGTCAGCAGCCAATGAACAGGTGGCATTTGCCCGAGTGTGTAGAGTGTAGTAGAGTCTATCCTGTAGGTCACTGAATCCGCGAATTTTGCAGGTCTCTACTAATAATAAAAACAATCGGTGCTATTTTCATTTTTCAAATGCATGGCTTTATTTAAAAATTAAAATAACTATAGGAAACTGATAAAACACTATTTATAACTCAAATATAGAGTTGTTTTCTTTCTTTCGAAATTGTTGTCTGTTTGTTTCATCATCACTTAAACACTGCATACAGAAATGCATATGTCGATAAAACACGTTTTGCTGGTGAGTTCTTCTGCTAACTTGAACATTTGGCTGTACCTACATCAAAATGGAATTCCTCTGAGGTGGTGAAAATGGAAACAAAAATTAATGTTATTTTTTTATAAAAAATAATATCTCAGAAAGTAATCAAGCGGATTTGAAATGTTTGGGGCGAATTACACAAATGAAAATTAAAAATCTTTGGACCATTTTTCTTAAATTACTCTTCGAAAAGGTTTAATGGTGATTGTTTTAGTTTTATAGAGAAAAATTCTTACATCCGAACCTTTCAAAACGAAAGGTAAGAAACTAAGCATGACTAACATACCCAAAATATAACCTATTCTATGTTCTATCAATTATGCATGTATTTTTCTAAAGAGATGTAAAAGGCGTGTTTTTGGTTTTATGTAAGCTCAAATTTAATCGGTATCTACTGGAGTATGAAATAATATATATTTGCCATTAGAGATATAAAATGTAAATAATAAATAAAAATTGAAAATACATATTTTAATTTTACCCATGAGGAGGTAAAATAAGGATATATTTGATATTATTAGGGCAACGAGTTATCGCCTAATGAAAAAAGTACCTAAGTTAGAATTTTGAAACGTTTTCACGTCTGACGGCTAGTTATCCATCTGTATCCTTTCATAATCTCTAATTATTGAGGTGTTTATTACTATTATTATTACTCTACGATGCGAGCCTGATAGTTATCTAGTGCCTTCGTTTTAGCTTTAAAAAACCCGCTGACAATAGATTTTTTCCAGTGATATTTAGTCTGCTCTAAGGTGAAAGATGTAATGTTAATTTTTTTTCAACTTATCACAGTTAAATTAAAGCTACTGAATTAGTCATGAACCTATGTAAAACAGAAATACATATATAAAGTTTGTTTGGAAAATTCACCAAAATATTTAAAGAAGTAGTAACTGTTTATGAAAAGTGATGGAAACTACTTGCAGTGATTTTAACATTGAAAAATCATTTGAGAAATCCCGTTGTTGCAAAATAATGAAAATATTTCTTAAATAAACTATTTTCCCGTGAATGGTGTACTACAGAGTTCTCCATCATATGAACAAGCTGTGCTTCTACATAGGAAACATTTTTTTTGTACTTTTACAAATTATTCCTTTGGAAACTAGTTGTCAACAAATAATTTTTAATACTACAAAATAACTATTCTAAATTTGTAGAACACATTAATCAAATGCGTTTATTTATTTATTTATTTTTTTAGGAATACTGAATATTACTTGTAGCGCTTTCGAAAACTGGTGCATAAAAATTAAATTTTGAAAATGTCTTATACAATTTTTTTTTAAAACGGATAATTTAATCTTATGTTAGTAATTTTACTTTATTTTGTTTTATTATTCTTATTAATCAGTTAAAAATGGAAAGCTATTCTGAGAACGGTTTACAAATAAATTTAACTAATTTGGGAACTGGGAAGACTCAGTAGTAATGTGGGGGAAAAAATTTAAACTGCACAGTAGATGTTTTGTAAATGTACAGATTTACAAATATCTGTAATTTATAATGATAATTTCAATTCCATTTACACAAAAAAAAATTACAGTGTAATGTGATGGGTTCTCCTGACAAGTATAGCCTGTGAACGCAACAGCCCTCGCTGATGCAGATGCGACGCTGACTCCTGGGGGGAGCTCGGAGCGGCGATCTGTAGTACTCGCTCGCGGCTAAGCGCGCGGAGACAGGCTGCGCAGAAGTCTCTGGGACTGCGTAAAAGTCACCGGTACTGCACTCTGGTCTCTGGTAGTGCTCATGACTCTGGTACTGCGCAGAAGTGTCTGGGACAGCGCAGAAGCCACTGGTTTTGCACTCTGGACTCTGGTACTGCACTCTGGTCTCTGTTACTGCGCAGAAGTGTCTGGGACAGCGCAGAAGCCACTGGTTTTGCACTCTGGACTCTGGTACTGCACTCTGGTCTCTGTTACTGCGCAGAAGTCTCTGGGACTGCGTAAAAGCCACTGGTACTGCACATTGGTCTCTGGGACTGCGCAGAAGTCACTGGTATTGCACTCTGGACTCTGGTACTGCACAGAAGTCTCTGGGACTACGCAGAAGTCACTGGTATTGCACTCTGGTCTCTGTTACTGCGCAGAAGTGTCTGGGACAGCGCAGAAGCCACTGGTTTTGCACTCTGGACTCTGGTACTGCACTCTGGTCTCTGTTACTGCGCAGAAGTCTCTGGGACTGCGTAAAAGTCACCGGTACTGCACTCTGGTCTCTGGTAGTGCTCATGACTCTGGTACTGCGCAGAAGTGTCTGGGACAGCGCAGAAGCCACTGGTTTTGCACTCTGGACTCTGGTACTGCACTCTGGTCTCTGTTACTGCGCAGAAGTGTCTGGGACAGCGCAGAAGCCACTGGTTTTGCACTCTGGACTCTGGTACTGCACTCTGGTCTCTGTTACTGCGCAGAAGTCTCTGGGACTGCGTAAAAGCCACTGGTACTGCACATTGGTCTCTGGGACTGCGCAGAAGTCACTGGTATTGCACTCTGGACTCTGGTACTGCACAGAAGTCTCTGGGACTACGCAGAAGTCACTGGTATTGCACTCTGGTCTCTGTTACTGCGCAGAAGTGTCTGGGACAGCGCAGAAGCCACTGGTTTTGCACTCTGGACTCTGGTACTGCACTCTGGTCTCTGTTACTGCGCAGAAGTCTCTGGGACTGCGTAAAAGCCACTGGTACTGCACATTGGTCTCTGGGACTACGCAGAAGTCACTGGTATTGCACTCTGGACTCTGGTACTGCCCAGAAGTGTCTGGGACAGTGTAGAAGCCACTGGTACTGCACTCTGGACTCTGGTACTGGGGGGAGCTCGGCGCCACCATCTGTAGTGCTCGCTCGCGCCCAAGCGCGCGGAGACAGGCTGGCCGCCCGGCTCTGGAAACGAACCCAAGGCCGGCTGCGCGCAGGACCTTGGCTGCAGCCAATCACAGCACCGCACGCCTCGCGAGGCCGCGACACGCCCGCGCCTGCCCCCTAGCCGGACCGCGACTCCGCCACTGCGCTCTGTGCGTCTCGCTTAGCGCGCTTTTGCGAGCGGTCTTATAAAGGTTCCTGCAATGTGGAACATTGTACCAGAGGTCTGTGCCTGTACTAGAGCCAAGAGTGCAGTACCAGTGGCTTCTGCGCAGTACCGGAGGCCTGAGCACTACCAGAGACCAGAGTGCAGTCGCAGACACTTCTGCGCAGTACCAGAGACCAGAGTGCAGTACCAGTGGCTTCTACACTGTCCCAGACACTTCTGCGCAGTACCAGAGACCATAGTGCAGTACCAGTGGCTTTTACGCAGTCCCAGAGACTTCTGCGCAGTACCAGAGATCAGAGTGCAGTACCAGTGGCTTCTGCGCAGTATCAGAGGCCTGATCACTACCAGAGACCATAGTGCAGTCGCAGACACTTCTGCGCAGTACCAGAGATCAGAGTGCAGTACCAGTGGCTTCTACGCTGTCCCAGAGACATCTGCGCAGTACCAGAGGCCTGAGCACTACCATAGACCAGAGTGAAGTACCAGTGGCTTCTACACTGTCCCAGACACTTCTGCGCAGTACCAGAGTCATGCGCACTATCAGAGACCAGAGTGCAGTACCAGTGGCTTTTACGCTGTCCCAGAGACTTCTGCGCATTACCAAAGTCATGAGCACTACCAGAGACCAGACTGCAGTCAGTACCAGTGGCTTCTACACTGTCCCAGAGATCAGAGTACGATACCAGTGGCTTCTACGCTGTCACATAGACTTCTGCGCAGTACCAGAGGCCTGAGAGCAGTACCAGGGGTCTGTGCGGTGTACCAGATGCCTGATCGCGCACCAGAGGCGCGCTGCCAGCGGGTCACAGCGGGCCGCAAGACGACCTATTTCCCGTGTAATTGTCAGTGGACACGATGTTGTACCCTGGAAAACGGTAGTGGGGGGAGGGGAGGCTGTCGCGCTAAGCGGCCTCAAAAGTCTTGGAACACAACAATCGCGCCGCGGGGTATTCGAATAATTGCCAATCACGTTTCCAATAAAACCACCATGCTAATCGCGGGAGGCCGCCAAGGAGCAAGAACCAGGCTGTATCTGCTTCCTGCTACACTTGCAAATGTACACATATAATATACGCATAGGCCTATATTAAATCTGTAACGGATTCGTGTTTTTCCTTATTGTAAATTTTTAATATAACAGCTGTATATTCTGTAGTAAGAAGTGATAGAGACCAGAAACACAATTTAAAATACAAAATGAAATTAGCAAAGTTTCAAATCGATGTGACAGAAGTATATTAAAATCAACTTTAAGATTATATTACATATTTACAAATAAGACTAAGAAAAGTGTGTTAATAAAACAAACTTATATTATATAAAACTAAAAAAAAACCAAACCGCTTTTATCGTGAATGAACTAAAAATTGAAAATAAAATTAAAATTTAAGGTTTTTTGTCCAACAGCCAATTAATGCACCATACCTCTGTATAATTATTAAAAAGACGTGGGGTGCTTGATATCAGTAATAACAATATGATTTTAAGTATAATTTCCATCACTAATTTTAGGATATAGTCAATACCAAATTTTTAGGATATAGTCAATTCGAAAATGTTAGGATATGGAAATTACGAAAATGAATATATGAACTTAATAGCGAAAATGAACTTAAAATTAGTAATAGGGTGTTTCGGGGGCAAACATCAGTAGTATTTGCAAGGGAGGCTCGAGGAAATTTAATGACAGGGGGAGGGGGGAGGGGGGTCCCGAGAATTTGGCCCGTGGAGCTAACCGACACGTCAATCTGGATGCGGTGCTCGTATGCTGTACACGGTCCATATTTTGACCTACATGCATGCAATAAGAATAATACTTTAAAATATAAAGACATTTTTCATAAGACATAATTTTGACATCAAACACGTTTCAAAGTCACGCTTTTGCAACTTCTTCAGACAGGCCCCCTTTCAGTGAGGGGCTTCTTAATTCTACGACCCCCCCCCCCCTTCCCGATCTAAGCCTAGGTTGTGCTTGATATTTTTAATTTTACATCACTAATTTTAGGATATAGTCATTACGAAAATGAAAGAAGATAGCACTCCACGATTTTAACTATACAGAGTTGTGATGCATTATTTGACTATAGGAAAAAAACTTAAATTTAAATTTTATTTATTAATTTTTAGTTCATTCAACGATAAAAGCTGGTTTATTTAGATTTTTTAAAACTAATAGTTTATTATTTTTTCTTTTTAGTCTCATAATAAAATAAAAATACTGTATATGAGTAATAGAAATTAATTAAAAATACTAAATATGAGTGATATAAGAATTTATTTGTTACAATGAAACTTAAAATTGGTCATTAATGTTCACGTAATCTAGTCATTTCAGCTAATACGTCAACATTACATGGAACTTTTCTTGTTATCTTAGAGCAATGAAGTTCTACTTTAACATCCAGTGACTTTACACGACTAAGAGCTACATAAGCCTGTCCAACAGCAAAGAGACGCGATCCCAAATAAACAACTGCATATTCTACAGTGCAGCCTTGCATTTTATGCACGGTAGATGCCAAACTCAGTATTCAGCAATACCATGGCTCTATTTGGCTGGAAATTGAATGGCTATTGGTTTAATTGTATGTACACCATCTGTGCCGAAATCAACACGGACTAATGGAATTTCCGCTTTATACACTTGATCACACCGGAAGAGTGGCCAGATAATTTCAGATATAGTACCCATATTACCATTAACGAACCCCGGGCACATTTTCCACCATAACCCGACCTTGAAGAAAACTCTAAATCAAAATAAATATAATTTTAAAAAATTCAAAATTTATGGGCATTACGCCCCCCGCTTAAATGGACACATTTTCCATCATAACCCCACCTTTTGGATCGGAAACACTCCACATCGAAAAAGCATTTAATTTTTAAAATTATCGAAATTTTTGGTTTTAAACCTCCCCCCCCCCCCCCCCCCCCGGGGGTAACATTCGATCCCGGGGCAAACTCTCATCATGCCCCGACCTCAAGGATACACAAAAAGCATGTTTATTGCCCATAGCTTTAAATAAGGTTTTTTTGACCCTCCGACCCCCCACTCTAAGGTCTTAGGTTATCAAAATATTGTATTGTCAGTGGTTTTATATGTATGCAAAATTTCAACATATTCGGACGTTGAAAAGTAGGTAAAAATTGAATGGAAATATTTTATTACATAGTCCATTCATTCATACCTACAGATACAGCTAATAAAAGCGTGATAAAACGTTTTCTGCCTGTTAATTTGTTACAATATCAGGCAAAAATTTCTACACCCCTGACTAGGCAGAACCCTGAAGGAGCGCGTCTAGTCGGGGTGTATCTGTGTTAGTGAGGCGGGATGATAAGCGCGATGCTCGCTGGTGTTTCCAGCGCGGTATCGCCTCTAAGCGCAAGGCTATGAACTGACGCGCAGTCTTCCCGTCGTCCATTGGACAACTGTGAAATTTGAAGCGGTGACTGTAACATTGTATGGCATAGAATTGAAGGTAAATGTGTGATGCAAGTGCCTTAAGTGCTTTCAAGCATCTGTACCGGTTGTTTTACGCCTAAAAATTGCACTGAAAACACGCATTTTAAGAGTTTAAAAAACTTAATCCAAAATGAAAATTTACTTTTTGGCCCTCAGCGAATTCTTAAAATGCTTTTCTTAAGAAGACCCCACTCGGATTACCTAGAGTAGTTTTTAAATCGCGTAGTTTTTTTTTTTTTTTTAATTCCTGGATTTCTGCGCGCCGCGCGTGTGTCCGGGTGGGGAGGGGCCTTAAAAGCTGCCGGGATCTCAACGCGCTCTGAAAGCGCGCGCAGCAACGAGCACACCCGCCGGGTTCTTGCACCGCGGCGGCGCGCGGCCCCGAAACGAGTTTTCGCCTTACGACAGCGGGGCGAGCTGTTACCCGGCCTACACCCACCTCTCGCAAGGCCAGTGCGCTGACCACGCCGCTAGCCGCCGGGAACAACGGGCGCAGTGGTCAGCGCACCCGCACTCCCGTTCTGGGAGCCGTCAGACGACAAGCCGGCAGACCGAGAAGTAGTTCCACCGAAATGTCGAAGACGGTTTTTTATTTTTCATTTTTTTTTTCTCCCCCCGGTTGGATGTCGATCTACTGCCCGTCGGTCAGCTCCTTTTTTTTTTTTGCCTCCAGGGCGAAGAGAGTAAAGACCTTATTCCGAGCGAGATAAAAAATCTCGCGTTGTCGTTCACGCGAGGGTTCGACTCCCGAGCGAGAGAGTGGCCTTCCGCTCTCGAGAGGATTATGGAGAAGCCTAATATGCACATCGAGTTCCGTCCCTGCCCGAAACCACGCCCGAATATTCACCTTCGGCCAACCTGGGGATTTGTTTTATTTTTGCGCAGGAAAAAAATGAATTGAAATATTAAAAGT